>NC_084833.1:70649630-70952660 GCF_033115175.1 Lepus europaeus
TATTGATATAACTTTAATACAGACGTGAATGTTTATTGTGTTATAATGTAGACACACATATACATGGGGAAAAAGAACAAAACACCATGATATTGCCAATTTTAAACATGAGAATCAGAAAACTTGTACTTTCACTTTTAATTTTCTTTATTTTCCCAGTTCTCTAACAGGAGTATTTTCTTGCTATAAAAATTTGGTTTGGCTGACTTAAAAGATTTTCTTTAAAAAAGCAAAAAATTTTCATCTCAAATTTGTCTTTTCTTCTTGCTAAAATATAATCCTATAATTTTTGAAAGAAAATATGTAAATGATTTTGATGAGTATGATTTCAGTAGAAGAATATTTAAAATTGTCATAAGCCCTGGATTCCATCTAATTCACATGCTTTCGTTTATTAATTAATGAGCTCAACAAATAGCTTTTGAAAACCTGCTGCATGAGGTATCAGTAAGTAAGTCCTTTTATCCTGGCCTTAGGGCTGGAAAATAATTTGTAGCACATTAATACTGGGACTTGTGCTCTGTGTTACTGTAGTCAAGAGATTTTCAAATGCCTGTCACAAAGAAATCGAACCACAAGTACCTCCCTTCAAAAATTGTGTGTGGTGTGTATGGTGAGTTTGAAGCAAATTATACTCATTCAATCCTTTTAGTTACTTGGTAAAAATTTTGGACAAATATTTTCAGTGCTAGACTCTAGTTGCAAATTTGATGACTCATTTGGTATTGTTTGCTGTGAAGTACATACTAAACAGTATGAAAAGTTTTAAATTGATGTTTGTTAACAAGACAGTAGGACTGTGGGGCATGAGCGCAGCCAGGCCAGGCCAGGCCAGGCCCGGGGGCTCCGCATGCGCAGCTGCTCCAGGGTGCCCCCGCCCGAGCTGCATGAAGCCACGCGGAGCCAAGTAAGATGGCGCCCAGAGGAAGTAAGATGGGCGGAATCCAAAGTTGTTTACCACTAAAACTAACTGGCTGCACAACATCAGGGGAGGTAACAAAACTAGTAACAAGTGTATAGACATAGGGCTAGTCCTATAGAAATCCCCCCATAAGGTGATTTTTTAAGTGATTGGTTGGTCCTTAGCCCTGCCCCAATGACTCTGCAGTTTTGTGTTATAAAAGGTACTATTATGCAAAAGGCAAATGAGTCCTTGCTAGACTTGGCTCCCCGCTGCCTCTGATTGTCTCCGGGACCAGGAGGCTGGGGAACGGCGAGCGGCACACTTACCTTTCCTCAGACCCAGTCCATCCTTGTACGGGTGGACTAAGACCCAGCATAGGACTGCTTTATTCTTTAAAGAAAAAATATTGCCCTATGTCCACATAGATAAAAAATGTAATTTTCCCCCAAAATTCACAGGTAAATTAAGTAGAATGTTTATTGGAAGTATGTATAAAATACTCTATTCTGCTAAGGTCAACCTGTGCTTGAAAGGGAAAACACAATTTCTAAAATTCTTCCTCATAATGCAGGAGCAATTGAAGCTTAAAAGAAAATGTCTCCATAACATCCTTGCTAGAAATCCACAGGAATTCTTTTGAACCAAACCATGAAATATTTTGCATTCTCTTAATTTTTAGTCACTCAGAATCTTTCTAAGTTACAAGCATGGTCCACAGCCATTCTTTCCACTGGAAGATTTTAACAAGTCTCTGGATGCCTTAACACAGCCAGCCCTAAGAAAGAACTCTAGAATTAATTCTGGGAACTATATACCAGAAGCTATTAGTGAGCTGAATCTATGGCATAATTTCTCATTCACTGACGCTCTAAGGAATCCTTGTTCCCCCATGAGACCAATGAATGTATTCTTCCTACTCCTTCGTATTAATTCTACCTTTGGGTCTTACAAGGATATAATAAAATTTGGATTGTATTTCAGCTGAATCCATGTACAATATAGTACAATATGTGCATACACATACCCACACACACACACATATTTATATATATATATATATTAGAAAGAGAATATATACACACACATTTCATTGGATTGCATTCACAATATATTCCAGCAAATACCAAATCTTCAGCTAATGAATATCTTTTATTAATACAAATGCAGCTTCTTCATAATAACATTGATCTGATTTATCTCTTAAGGTGCTATTTACACACCTTCAAACAATATGTTTGTGGTTTTCTTAAACATTACTTCATATTTTTATGAATTTATTTACAAGGTATTGGATTTCTTATATTGCTCCCATTCTTGAACTTATAAAAAATCAGTTAAAAGCAAATGATTCAATGGCTTCCTATCACCCATAGAATATATAATAAATATCCACCGTTGAGTTTATCAGAATATCCACGACAGGTGTCTCTCTTCCTTATTCATCTTCCAGCAGTCCTCCCTTCTCAGATACTCCCAGCCTACCACACCTTTCCTCATCATTCACTCTATGTAAGTTGCTCTTCCCTGCTCCATTCACCAAATTCATACTCCTCTTCAAAGATGTTGTCTAAGTCTAATATCTTCTGGCCTTGTGTAAAAGCATAGCAAAATATTCTTCCTTATATATGAAAATAATTGTGATATTTTATTTATTCTTTGTATATCCATATCCTACACTTGAGTGAATGTGATTTCTTGAGGACTTGAGAAAATATTTGATTACTGACTTCACAGGGCCTGAATAACTTCAGGTATTTAGTGCATAATTATTAAAAAAAAAAAAAAAAAAACATGTGGTTGATGGGGCCGGTGCTATGGCGCAGCAGGTTAACACTCTGGCCTGAAGCGCTGGCATCCCATATGGGCGCTGGTTGGAGATCCGGATGCTCCACTTCCAATCCAGCTCTCTGCTATGGCCTGGGAAAGCAGCGGAAGATGGCCCAAGTCCTTGAGACCCTGCACTCACGTGGGAGACCTGGCTTCAGATCAGCGCAGCTCTGGCCCTGGCGGCCATTTAGGGAATGAGTCAGCAGATGAAGACTGCTCTCTCTCTCTCCCTCTCTCTCTCTCTCTCTCTCTCTTTCTCCCTGCATCTCCTTGTCTCTCTGTGTAACACTCACTTTCAAAAAAGTAAATAAATCTTTCTTTTTAAAATTTCCTTCATAAAGCAGAAGAGTCAAATGCACCAAAGCTGATCTCTGAATTTGTAAGAGATGTGCCCCAAAACTTTACAGTAGCAACACTATCATTTACATATAAAAAAGGCGCCGCGGCTCACTAGGCTAATCCTCCGCCTTGCGGCACCGGCACAACGGGTTCTAGTCCCGGTCGGGGCACCGATCCTGTCCCGGTTGCCCCTCTTCCAGGCCAGCTCTCTGCTGTGGTCAGGGAGTGCAGTGGAGGATGGCCCAAGTGCTTGGGCCCTGCACCCCATGGGAGACCAGGAGAAGCACCTGGCTCCTGCCATTGGATCAGCGCGGTGTGCCGGCCGCAGTGCGCCTACCACGGCGGCCATTGGAGGGTGAACCAACGGCAAAGGAAGACCTTTCTCTCTGTCTCTCTCTCACTGTCCACTCTGCCTGTCAAAAATAAAAAAAAAAATAAAAAAAAAAGGTTTTTGTTTTTTAAATAACCAAAGCCTCACAATTGAAACAGCAAATCAAATACCAGCTCTGATTTGCCATAGACGCCTTCATACTATAGATCTGCCAATGTTGTGTTTGAAATTCTGTTCTTAAGTTCATAGAATGCTTTCTGTGGTTTTCATAATTATCTTTATTTTCTGGGCTGCATCTCAGATTTAAAAGAGAATTATTTTCTCATTGCTTTATTTTGTAACCCATATTTGAAAATAACCAAAATATTCACAGAAATTATGAAAAAACAACTCATGAATTAAAACATTGTACACTGAAATAAATGTATCTTTTATTTTCATTTTCTATAATTTTTTTGATTTTTCCCTTATATAAATAAGATATTAAAATATAATTTACAATAAACTTGGAGTGAGTCTTTTTAATTTTTTAAAATTTTTAATAGTTATTTACTTATTTGAAAGAGTTACAAAAAGAGGGAGAGACATAGAAAGAGATCTTCCATCTGCTGGTTTATTCCTCAGGTGGCTGCAATAGCTACAGCTTGGCCAAGGTGAAGCCAGGAGCGAGGAGCTTCATCTGGGTCTCCCACGTGGGTGCAAGGACCTAAACACTTGGACCACCCTCAGCTGCTTCTTCCAGTCCATTGCTAGGGAGATGGATCAAAGGCGGAGCAGCCCAGACCCAAACCAGCATCCATAAGGCATGCCAGTGTTGCAGGCGACAGCTTTTCCCTTCTATGCCACAACGCCAGCCTTAGGAGTCAGCTTTAGGAAAGAAAAATTTCAGTGCTACGGGTATCACTGATGAGAATTATGGACTGTGAATAGCAGCCAAAAGTCTGTAATGGTGTTTGAGGCTAACTGGAAGTACCTGCCCTGCCTCAAAGTGGCAGATCCAATGAGCTCCCATGGATGCTTTGTGGGAGGCCCACCAGTCCTGTGTCACAAAGCTACTGCTATTTCTCCTTATCCCACCCCTTCATTCTTCTTCACAAAAAAAGACAAAAGCCTAGACTTTTGTTGAGAAAATTTGTTTAATTCCTTAATGTCAACTATGTTTAACACTATGAGTAATACCACACAGTTCTGTGCCAGGATTATAGCATAGAGGATAAGGCTGCTGCCTGGGATGTTGGCATCCCCTATGGGCACTGGTTCATGTCCCAGCTGCTCCACTTCTGATCCAGCTCCCTGCTAATGGCTGGGAAAAGCAGCAGCAGAAGGACTAAGAGCTTGGGCCCTTGCCACAAACAGGGGAGACCTTGTTGTGTCCTGGCCCCTCCCTGGCCATTTTGACCATCTTGGGAGTGAACCAGTAGCTGGAAGATTTCTCTTTCTCTCTTTCTCTCTCTCTTTCTGTTTGTCTACCTCTCTTTTTTAACTCTATCAAATAAATAAATACCTCAAAAAAACTGCACAGTTCAAACCAAGCACTTCTGTGGACTGACTCCCACCACTTTGTGCTAACCAGTCATTGCTCATTCATTATCCAAGTATGAGGTCTTTATACTAAATCCTCCTCATACTGTAAAATATTAAATATAATATTTTTGAGGAGACAAAGAGATTCCACATCATGAAATACTGTTTTCTCTCTCAAGTGAATGAATGGACAGAGAACACTCACTCTGAATGTCAAGGCTGTTTGCCTTCCATTTAGATATCCATATATCCCTGTCTTGATGGCTTTCTCTGGCAGATGATGTTTTAGCCCTTCCCTTGTACTACATTTTTTTTTTTTTTTTTGGACAGGCAGAGTGGATAGTGAGAGAGAGAGAGAGACAGAGAGAAGGTCTTCCTTTTGCTGTTGGCTCACCCTCCAATGGCCGCTGCGGCCAGCGCATCGCGCTGATCCGAAGCCAGGAGCCAGGTGCTTCTCCTGGTCTCCCATGCGGGTGCAGGGCCCAAGCACTTGGGCCATCCTCCACTGCCTTCCTGGGCCATAGCAGAGAGCTGGCCTGGAAGAGGGGCAACCGGGATAGAATCTGGCGCCCCAACTGGGACTAGAACCCGGTGTGCCGGCGCCGCAAGGCGGAGGATTAGCCTGTTAAGCCACGGCGCCAGCCTGTACTACGTTTTCATGTCTAAATTTTGCTCATCTTTTAATAGCCAACACAAACCATTTCTTCAGTTTGACTGAATACATTTATTTTTCAGAATTATTTTTTATCTCTCTCTAACATATTTTCTACCAGTTCAAATTATACCTATTCATGTTGTGTCTTTCATACAGCACACGAAAGATTCAGATGATTTCTTCATTTCCGGTGAAGAACTAGAAACATTTTCACATATTAGTCTGTGCTGTGATTGTTATGATAGCTTTTGCATTTATTGGAGATCTAATATAGAGTGTCAATGTGAAATGAAGAATTAACTGCCCCTGATATAAATATGATCTTTGATTAGAGCACTTACAGGTGAAATCAGCTGAACTGCATTTAGTCTGCCCGATTATCCTAGCTGTTGTCAAATGAATAACTTCAGTGTAAACAAACTTCCAAGTACCTTGAAGACAGTTGTGTGTGTTGCTTTACATAAATTAAGAAGTCACATATTTTGTGTTAAACACTAATGTAATTGGAAGTATTTTGACAGCACTGATTAACTTGAAAATGTTTAATTTATTTGAAATGTGGAGCAACAAATAGACCAAAAGAGATCTCCAGTGGACATCCCACTTGTGTCTTAATGGCTACCTCAAATGCCTGCTATGCTGACATTTTCTTGAACTTATGAACAGTTTTTCTTTTTTTGAAATATTTGAAAATAAGTTGTCTTTAAAAGAATAAATCATAACACACTAGACCAAAATAAACATAGAAGGAAATACAATTGAAAGAGTAGAAACTAGTAAAAAAAAAAAAAAGCACTCTTATTTATCTGTGCCAGATGAGATTCAGAAATGTTAGCAAAGTGTTGGGGTAATCAAAAAAAAATATTTTCTCCCACTTCTAATTTAAATGCAAATGACTTTGGAAATAGATATTGGTACCAATAGAGGATAGGAAGAACTTCAAGATTTTTTAACCAGAACTTGTGATTCGAAGCTGATCAAGTTTTGTGACCTTGGAGAGTTATTTTTCTTTTCATATTCTATTTTATTTTACATGTAGAAACCAAATGTGGTCAGGGAGAAAAGTGTGACTGGGAAGATAAGAAGAGAATATCATGAAAGCCAATTGAAATGTTTGTGTGTTTGAGAGAGAATTAAATAAGATGGTGTTTAAATATAGTTGATCAGATCTGAAAAAAATGTGAATTGGTTTTTATGTAATATGTTCACCTTCATAGTAGCAAATAGCTTCTGGTAATGTTAATATATAGTTTTTTAAAGATGTTAAAAATGATTCTGTAATAATAGAATTTATTTTTAAAGTAAGGGCTATAATGTTTTGAATGATTCTGCAAAACAGGATATTTTAAAGTTCTTTAAACATATTTTTGTCATTCTAATTGGTTTCTTGGCAGTACCATTGTTCTTTTGTCTGTAGAAAAGTACCCAGAGTCATATTATCAACACCTCTTAGCAAGATATGGATCATTTAATATTCACTAAGGAGAAGTTAAAAGCTTTAATAATTCAAAGCAATTAATTTGCCATCAAGTTATTATTCTCCTTTGGAAACTGCAGTAAATGAGAAAATTTGCTTTTGAAGAAATTAGTGAGTTGCTATCACAAAAGTGTAAGCAATTCTTTTGGAGACAATTTTTCTCTAATAAGGGAACAGAAACAAAAATGAAACAAAGCCAAGAAATTGCTTAATTCTTAGTTTTGCTTAAGGGAAAGAGATTATCCCATATTTATTATAAATTTAAAAGGTGCTAAGAAAAAAAGAGCAAACTATCAATTCTGATGTGGCCTTACAGAAGAGTTTGAGATTTAACCTAATAGAATATCCCAAGTGTCCATCACATATTACACTTTGTTTCTGAACACCTGTAGTCTGAAGTTGGTATTTCCTTGAGAATATGCTCAAGATAATCCCATTATTTATAGGGTTGTAAAATACTGACTCTAATTTGGACAGCCTTCTAAGACCCTGAGCCAATATCTCTTGCATGACTTTTTACAATAGATACCTTTAAAATTAAAAAAAAAAATAAATTGAATTTTTAGAGGTCAACAGGAGAATCCACTGGTATTGTGAATTTCATGTGATTTTTAAAATACTCATCAAGAATTTAATTTTTATAAAAGCCTATTATCAGCAGCTGCTGACCTCTACAATCATTGACTGGAAAAGGAAGAATTTCCTTTTTCTCCCACCATAATTTTGGCCCTAGACTAATATGCTGAGTTGAGGCATTTGCATCTGTATTTCCATTAGGATTGATAAGTGATTTCTTTCTATAGCCTTAGCACCAATATAAACAACATTACAAAGTGAGCCCATGTAGCAATTCAAACCCAGTCAGAGAGTCCTTGAGCCACTAAAGATGAGATTTACATTAGTCCTGCCTCCATCAATATACCAGGTATGACACCAGGTATTTCCATATCAGCTAAACTTCCCCTCCAATAGTCCCTCAGACTCTGAGGAGTACCAACAGTTACAACAACCAGTTACTTTTTCATCTAGCCCACATGACATTTCAAGAATTGGATTGACAGTTGCCCAGTGAAATCTATCATTCCTCTCATCAATATCTATGTTCTTTTCACCATTACAGGAATACATACACAGACTGGAGGTTCAGTAAGTATATGCAAAGGTACAGCAACAGTGAGCTGACTTCCACTACTTATCAATACTTAATCGTGCCATTCTTGTGTGTATGTTGACGATCTCATAATTGAATCTCCACAATAAATACAGATGAAAAGATCTAGTGATTTCATAATACTGCCACCTCTTTATTCCCTTAAAATATCCATACAATTTCTAAGGATCAAAATTCTATAGAAAACTTTTGGTATGTATTGCTTGTATTGATCATAACATTCTCCAGTTATTGAAATCTCTCATCTTTTCGAAGGTACACCTCAAATATCCTAACCAACTATCCTAACCAAAAACAGTTCCGGAGTTCACTGGATACAACTCTGTCCCGAGAACCATGAAATTCTGGCTCTGCTGATTTTGTGCTTTAGTTCTCAGCACCACTTCTCTGCTTTTTATTTCCTGAGAATACCTTGTACTTCTGTGTATGTCCTACCAGGGGTGGTTTCCTCAATATCTTTCTTTTGTGGTCACCCATTAAAATAATATTAGGTATTATCTCTTCTACGGAGCATTTTCTAATTCCTACCATAATATTACATGTTTGTACTTTAACATGCCCCACTGTCCTATAATTGTACATGATGTGGCTCTCCCTCGCCAGACAGTGCACTGTTGACTCACAGGATCTTGTCTAAGCCCATTACATCTGTAAATGAATGAATGAAGAATGTCTTAGGACTTATCAAAATATACCACATACATTAGTTATTTGTATCTAGGATTTCCTAAGCTGCTTATATGTTCATTTTAAAAAAAATAATGCATATATACTAACACTGTGGTTGAGAATACAACCTTCTAAAGATTGTTAACATTAAATCCTGACTCTGCTAAATGCTGCTACAATGATCTTGGGAAAGTTATTAAAAAACTCCCCATCTTAGCTTTCTTTTCTAAAAATAAAGATAGTAATAGTTCCTGTCTAATGAGGTTCTAATGAGATTTACATGATTTCACAAATAGATTCACACAGTAGTGCCTCCTCCACTTTTTCAGGACTTATTATTAGCTATTTATTTGATCATTCATTTGCTAAATATACATTATGCAAATATTATAAGCAATTGTACAAGGTTTAGAGTGTATATTAAAAATAACTATACATAGTCATGATATGCACAAAGAACACAATACAAAAAGAAAATAAGCAGGGAAATCTGTACACATGTATACACATGACATTTACTCACAAGCACACACATCTGACTGACTGCAATAAGTTTCTATAGAATTCACAATATGCATTTCATATTATTCATTCCATGAATTGAATCTCCCTAGTACCTACAAAACAATTATGAAACTGGTGTTTGTGTGATAAAAATAATTTCAATGTAGGGTCTTTATCCTCTTGAGTTTATAGACAATTTAGTAAGAAAGTATAACTTAGAAGTATAAATACCATGATCAGGGTTAGAATGTTAAAATATTCACTTTCAAGGAGAATGAAGACATAAAATGACAGCAAGATTTGAGAAGAGCATTCTGTGTCTTTACTTTTTCAATGAATAGGGGCGTACCCTGGAGTTAACTAGGAAATGATAGATGGTGGTATGGCTAGAATTTTAATGAAGATACAGGCTTTATAGAGACTGACAAAAACATTGGTTACTTGGAGTAGCAGTAGGAGATGTGAAATAGATTGAACTGATCTCCCACTGTTGCAATAAGTGAGACACGAGAAAATCAAGAACTTTCATTTGAAGCAGATGTAGGATAAATCAAATTTATAGAAGGAAAAATGATGTTTATGCTGAGGTATGAGGTATGGGAAGTATTCAGTGAAAAATATGAGGATGTAAGAAATTGTGTTATTTATAGAACTGTATATCTAAGTAGCACAATGTAGATTTAGAGGGACCTGTTCACCATGAAAAAGAGAGGGAAATTAGATCAGGTTATGCGAGAGCCTACAGCAGATGACAAATGACCAACAAAGTAATGGCCAAGGACAATGGCATGTAAACTGTGAAGCATACACATCGCCACAATGTTTTCCCTAAATATCAACATGTGGCGTAACATCTGGGAATGGAAAGCATTAATGTATTTATGTTGAATTAAAGATGTCTGGGCAAAAGAAAATTTGAAAGTTATTAATTATAAGTGATAATTTAAGCAGTGGGCGTGGATACAATTACCAAAGACGATCGTGGTGAGAGTCACATACTGAAAAGCCTCTTTGGAAAGTCAAGCAAGAAATCAGTATTTCTTTGACAGCAAGCTATTTCTATTCATATTAAGGTAAAGAGGAATGGAGTGTAATAGTATAGTATTGCTGCATGCCTTATCTAGTTAGAAATCCTACGTGTGGAATTTAGATTTAATTCTATTTGAAAAGCATTTGGATGTACTCAAAGCAAGTTGCCTCCTTCTTTTCCTTACCATGCTGCATAGAAAGGTCTTTACCATCTATGACATGTGATTATTGTATGTTTGATAACAGATCAGAGAGGCAGTGCTGACTCTTATATGTGGACAATCTCATATTTTAATATTCTCAATTTTTAGAAAGCTTCCCCAGTTTTTTGGGACAGAAAATGACTCTAAGGAACTCTCACATTTACACTCTTCTAAGTGTAATCTCAGAAAAGCTATTTAATTTCTGACTCACTCAAGATGCGATAATAAATCAGAGGAAGAATATTTAATCAACCCGGTGGGGTGATTTGTGATTCTAAATTCTAAGTTCCAAATGATTTTGATGCTTTTAACCTCTCATGTTTCTGAAATTTCAAATATAACACACATACGCACTCAGTACAGAAAATCAAATATCAAACAATGTATCATGAGTCTGTCATGTAAAGATATCATTCTTAATCTATTTAGTTTTCTCTTCTTAATTTAGTATAGTTAGTGCATTAAAAATTACTGTTAAAGTTGTTTCTATGTACATATGCATCTATAAATATAGATTTACACTAAAATGATTTTTGATCTTTTTAATTATCTGCCTTTAAAGATCTGTCTACCATGTTTTCTATTTATAATCAGTTTACATAAAACACCAGCTGCCTTAGAAAAATAGTTTCTAGGCAAGAACCAGGATAGAGCTAAGCAACTGTGGGCATTTCCTGGTGAAAAAATATACTTGGTTGAAAGCAATGCTGCATGTTGAAATGGGAACAGAAAAGCACTTACAAGCATGTTGTTCCTCCTTCAGGAGCACCCACATTTCAGAATTAAATAGGTAACTACATACTTCTTCATTGACTTTTTCTAATTTTTATTTTTATTTATTTGAGAAGTGAAGAGCTACTTGAAAACTACCAAGTTTCCATGATTCTAGCAGCACACATATCACTCATGGTTATACTAATGTGGAAAAACACAGACTGAATCTAACATTTATTTATAGCATGGCTTGATAGATCAAAGAGGTTCTAAATAATTGTTTACAAATTTTGATTTTACAAAACCCCAAATTTACTTTGTATGTTTCACTGATGTTAAGTGTGTTGGTAAACCTGTGGTTTGAAAGCTAGAGAATTACAAGCAGATGTATATGGATGATGTTTAAAATGAGATTAAGCCCAATACCAGCACTCTTGCATTGTAGAATTCCAGCATGTGTTTGTGTTAAATTGGTCAGTACCGGGGTGAGCGTCGAAGCTTGAAAGAGAGCATTTCTATTTATTGCAGTGGTTTGCTTTGATTTTTTAAATTCATTTGGTCTCCAAACTGAATGTTGCTTAAATTATGTTTTTAGATGATCTCTTTAATTGTATACTATACAAAATAAATTTCAATGGATTTTCAGTGAATAAAATCTCCCATCCAGCTTGGATCTCAAGGCTCCCTGCCTAGTGTTCAAATAAGAGAACTTACTGTTCCTCAAAGCATTTTTCTATTACTGTCCTTTTCTCCATCACATAGCAGACAATATTTGAATAAATATACAAACATATGTATGTGCATACATGTTATTTTTAAATGGCAAGTATTGCATAATTTCTTCTGATCTTATTTTTTGCTTATGTGGATGTGGGGAGATTATCTATCTATATCTAGAAGGAGAGAGAGAGAGATGCTTTCAATATTTTTAGATCCATTTTAGTACCTCATAATTAAGTTGCTATTTAATCGAACCCAATAATTGAACATTAGGATGATTTCTGATTTTTCTTTTATGCAGCCAGAAACATCTTTTACAGGCATTTTGTGACCTTGTGTGTATACCTCTGAGACAGAATCCTGAAAGTAAAGAAACTGAGTAAAAATATATTTGCATTTCTAAATTTTTATCACTACTGAGGACTCCAGATCAGTGGCAGTTTTAAATCACGACTAAATGGCAAGTAGTTCATTTAAAATCCAGAGTCTCCATCAATGGAGGCAGTAGTGATGGCTCAAGTAATTTGGTTCTTGTCACCCATGTGGGAGACCTGAACTGTGTTACCGGTTCAACGTTACTCTGCTAAGCATAGAATATCAGTTTATCTCCCCCAAACAGTCTGCTGTTCAAATAGTCAGTGGACAAATCTTGTTCTCAGTGTCCCCTACAATCTCAATAAAAATAACAGGTCGGACAGCGCCGCAGCTCAATAGGTAATCCTCCGCCTGCGGTGCTGGCACACAGGGTTCTAGTCCCGGTTGCCCCTTTTCCAGCCCAGCTCTCTGCTGTGGCCCGGGAGTGCAGTGGAGGATGGCCCAAGTGCTTGGGCCCTGCACTCTGTGGGAGACCAGGAGAAGCACCTGGGCTCCTGGCTGCAGATCAGCGCGGTACTCCGGCAGCAGCACACCAGCCACGGCGGCCATTGGAGGGTGAACCAGCGTCAAAAAGGAAGACCTTTCTCTCTGTCTCTCTTTCTCACTGTCCACTCTGCCTGTCAAAAAAATAAATAAATAAATAAAATAACAGGTCTGTCAAGCAGGCATGGCTTCAACACATGAGTAGTAGTCCCCTTTGCAATCAAATTGTCACACCCATTCCCTCTGCTCCAAAGGTGTTGAACCAAGTTACAGTCCTGTCAGTGATTCTGAGTGCTTATTTACCCGTAACCTTGTCATAATTTTCTTTTCTCAATGTGTTAATATTCTCCAGTGTGTCAACAAAAGTAAAGGTGTCTCATTACTTCATCTGGTGTTTATTTCATTATAAAAGAGGGTAACTGCTCAGTCATTAAAATCTCTGGATTACATTACAAAGCGACCCATCATTTTTGAGCAAGAACCATGCTAGTTAATTAATTTTTAAAAGAATCATGATGATGTGCTGATTATTGATCCAATATTACTTCTTGAATTTACAGAAAGTCCCTGAGGACAAATGATTTGTAGCTAGGTTTTTTTTTTTGTTTGTTTGTTTGTTTGTTTGACAGGCAGAGTGGATAGTGAGAGAGAGAGAAAGAGAAAAAGGTTTTCCTTTTGCCATTGGTTCACCCTCCAATGGCCGCCGCGGCTGGCACGCTGCGGCCTGCGCATAGCACTGATCCGAAGCCAGCAGCCAGGTGCTTTTCCTGGTCTCCCATGCAGGTGCAGGGCCCAAGGACTTGGGCCATAGCAAAGAGCTGTCCTGGAAGAGGGGCAACCGGGACAGAATCCGGCGCCCCGACCGGGACTAGAACCCGGTGTGCCGGCGCCACAAGGCAGAGGATTAGCCTGTTGAGCCACGGCGCCGGCTGTAGCTAGTTTTATACTTGAAAAACAGTGAGAAGTTCTTAAGTGGATGGACAGGAGTCCTTGTGGACAAGTAAGTAGTCAGAGACATCACTGGTGCGGTGGCATGCTCTAATGAAGGGTTAACTCCAGGGAGTATTTATTTCACACACACCATTTAGTGAATAAGATATGGCTCATGCCCTGAGGAATGGAAAGGAGACAAAAACTAATACTTACTGAACCACCAAAAAGAGTTAAGTACTATGCCACATAAATTAGGGCCTAGAGTTTTAGAGGTTAGTGTTAGAGTTTTTTCAGAGGAGAAAAGGGAGGTTCAGAAGTAACAGTCACCTAGTTAGTGATGCAGGGAGAAGTTAAACACAGAATCTATTTCTACTCTGAAGATTCTCTTAAAAGTTTATGAGAACTTCAAAAACTAAGTGGAAAAGTTCACACTACGATAAAACTCTGCATGGATATCAAAAATAAAATGATGAGGGAAGATGTTGCAGCGGAGCAGGTTAAACTGCTCCGTAGTATGCCTACATAGCATATCTGAGGACACAGTTTACGTTCTGGCTGCTCCATGCTTCCACTCCACCTTCCTGCTAATGCACATAGGAGACAGCAGGTGACGCTCCAATGACTGAGTTCCTGCCACTTTCATGGGAGACCCAGTTGGAGTTCTTGGCTCCTGGTTTCTCCCTAACCTATCCAGGCTGTTGCAATCATTTGGGGAGTGAACCAGTGGATGGAAAACAAAATCTTTCTCTCTCTCTCTCTCTCAAATGAACAAATAATTATTTTTAAAATGAACACTTATAATTTCATTTTTAACAATCCTGTTGCAGGTTCCTGGTGCCTTACTCATCCTTACCAGGCATACAGTCCTACTGAAATTCAGGGGAAAAAAAACTCTATGCAAACAAGTATAACCAGAGATTTACAGAAACTCCAAGAAAGGGGATGGGGAGTAGAGAGATAAAGACAAAGACACAGAGAGAGTGGTATCTGTCTGTTGTGAATAGGCTCTTTTATACAATGAGTAAAAGAGGGGTGTTAACTTGCTTTCAAGAAATGTGTTCCAAATTGTTACTCTTTTGCTATATTTCAATAAATGCATCTCTCATTCATTCCCATCAAATATAATGTATTTATTCTTCATATAACTGTAGGTCATACAGTAGTTTATGTTCTCCCTGAATCTGGTTGTATTGTAAGTGATTTAATGTGACAGGAGATAGAAAATAGTATTGGCAAACTGTTATTAAACTTAATTACTTGCCAGTTCTACCTCGATCAATTAACCACAGTATTATACAACATAAATTTTGGGTTACCCTCCAGGAAAAGGGTCTGTTTTTTCTCAATTAACACCTCAGTCCTTTCCATATAGTGTGGTGATCCATAGTGAGTAAATTTGTTGTAACTTGTAAATATTGCATGCTCTATTTATATAGGAATTGCCATTGTTCAAAGCGCTTTCATATTTATTAATTTCAGCTCCACAATCAATAATTCATCAATCAAATAGGCAACAGTATTGTCATTTTTAAATATGTGAAAGGAGACTTGGAGGGGGCAATAGCTCCCCAATTAAAAATTATTCCATTATCAGACATGCCGCTTATTCCTCAGAGATCAGTAACCTCAGATATATATTGTTTCCAAAATTCCTAAACATAACACACGAAGAATGCATGACTTAGATTACATCAGTGATTTGGCTAACGGTGTACACGTACAAGTTGGCAGAACTGAGAGTTGAACATTGGTGTCATGTGCTGGCCCAATGAAATGCTCAAATAGCATTCTTAACTGCTGAAAATGAAAATCCAAGACATATTGTGAAAATTATATTTTAATATTGGTACTAAGCTCCTATGATTCCTTAAGTCTTAAAAGTATATCTATAGAGGTGCCAGAGCCGTGGCTCACTTGGTTAATCCTCCGCCTGCGGTGCTGGTGTCCCATATGGGAACTGGGTTCTAGTCCCGGTTGCTCCTCTTCCAGTACAGCTCTCTGCTGTGGCCTGGGAGGGCAGTGGAGGATGGCCCAGGTGCTTGGGCCCCTGCACCTGCATGGGAGACCAGGAAGAAGCACCTGGCTCCTGGCTTCAGATCGGTGTAGTTCTGGCTGTAGTGGCCATTTGGAGGTGAACCAACGGAAGGAAGACTTTTCTCGTTCTCTCTCTCTCACTGTCTAACTCTATCTGTCAAATAAATAAAAAAAAATTCTAAAAAAAGTATATCTTAGAAGACAAGATATAGGTAAAATGAAAGATTTAAAATAGCCTTTTGATGCATCAACACAGAGCAAAACAATGCACATTAGGTCTGTCCTTCTCTAAACATATATTCTTTGAATTCTTAACTATTAAATTATTTCCTTTTCTACTTTAATCTCTATATCACTGTTAGATTATTCTGAAGGTGTCATAGTCAACATCCCACTATTTTGCCTACCACTGCCAGCCTTCTATATTTGTGTGTACTCATTCTGCAACCCTTCTTTGCCTGCTGCCTTAAAAACTTTCACTGAATTTTATATTTTTGACCCCAATATGTTCCCCCCCTTTCCCTTTCAAGTTCCTTACTGGATACTTGTTCTAACTATGCAAATGTAAATCTCCATTTGTCTTACATCATTATAAGCCTGGAGACCTACCTCCTATGTCACATATTCTTATATGTACTACCAGACTGCCAAGCTCATTTTGATGTTTTAATACATCTAGGGCTGGTGCTGCAGCTCAGTAGGCTAATCCTCCGCCTGCAGCGCTGGCACACCAGATTCTAGTCCCGGTTGGGGTGCCGGATTCTTTCCCGGTTTCCCCTTTTCCAGTCCAGCTCTCTGCTGTGGCCCGGGAGTGTAGTGGAGGATGGCCCAAGTGCTTGGGCCCTGCACCTGCATGGGAGACCAGGAGAAGCACCTGGCTCCTGGCTTCGGATCAGCGCGGTGCGCCAGCCGCAACACGCCGGCCGCAACAAGCCGGCCCCAGCAGCCATTGGGGGATCAACCAACAGAAAAGGAAGATCTTTCTCTCTGTCTTCTCTCTCACTGTTTCACTCTGCCTGTCAAAAAATAAAAATAAAAAAAAAAAAAGAAAAAACATCTAAACACACCCTTGTTGGAGAAATTAAAAGTCGTGATCAGAAAAGAAGATAGTCCCTTCCAATTCCCAGGAGGGTGTTATCTGCTTTAATCATCACAACAAACTATTTTTGGTAGTTAAGAAAAATTAAGTGAGTTGCCTAAGTCCACAGAGCTAGAGCCCTAGTATTAGGAACCAGGTTAGGGACTGTGTTATGGTGCAGAAAGTTAAGCTGCTGCTTGTGATGCCAGCATCACATATCAGAGTGTTGGTTCAAGTCTTAACTTCTAACCCAGCTTCCAGCGAATGTGCCTGGGAAAGATGGTCTAAATTCTTGGTCCCCTTCTACCTTTGTGTGAGATCAGGATGGAGTTCTGGGCTCCTCACTTCATCCTGCCCAGGCACTAACTGTTGTGGCCATTTTGCAAGTGAATGAGAAGATGCAACATTCTCTCTCTATCCTCTCTCTGTCATTCTGCCTTTCAAATAAGTAAATAAATCCTACAAAAAGAGACCAGATTAAGCTACTAATATTAATAGTAATGAAAGTGACCAAGAATATTGCCATTAAATTCTGCAGGTTTATGAGAAAGAATACTTCAAAAATTCATGGAACATGCTAGTGTTGTGGCATAGTGGGTTAGACCACCACCTGCAACACTGGCATCCTACATGGGCACTGATTCAAGTACTGTCTGCTCCACTTCTGATCCAGCTCCCTGCTACTGGCCTGGTAGAGGCAGCAGAAGATAGACCAACTGTTTTGGCCCTCTTACACCCAGATGGGAGACATAGAGGAAGTTCCTCATTCCTGGGTTGGGCCTGGCCTAGCCCTGGCCTTTGTGACAATCTGGGGAATGAATCAGCACATGGAAGATCTCTCTAAGTGATCCATATGTGTTATGAGTTTTCATGATCATGATGACAAGCATAAGTAACACCCTATTTTAAAAATAAGGAAAATAAAATATGGCACAAAGTGGACAACTTTTACATGCAACGTTTTATAACTTACATGTACTGAAACATGGACTTGAACCAAACCGAATGATTTCAGAGACCTTGCACTTAGCTGGGTTTCCATACTTCAAAGAACTTTTATGCAGAAATGTGGCATGATGATTTCTCAGATTATCTCCTTGACTTGTACATTCTGTATCACGTCTTCTTCAATTTCAAATAGTACACCTTTTATGCTTAAAATTTTCCTTGGAGGTAATTGTGTCCCCTCAAAAGTAATTTATTGATAACTTATAAATCCAACACACACACATATATATATATATATATATTTCTCAAATCTACAACTCCATGATATAATTTTGTGAGCATTCAAATTTTATAAACAGAGAAACTGAGGTCCATAATTACACAAGTAGTCAAACTCTCATTTCCTGTTTTAAAAATCCACACTTTTCACAATTTTCTTGCATTAATTATGTAGTTATAGGATTATAGGCTATTAAGACATATTTGACACAAGAGCTGCCATCTGATTTTGCTGAAGCTGAAGGACTCTTACTGTGTAATTACATTTTTCTAAAGGGAAAACAGAGAAGGTTATGGGAAAGGCTCCTCTCCATGATGTGTAATTCACATTAATGAAAAATCCTCCCAAATATAAAATATAGATTATGAAATTCCATATTTAGAAAGTAACTTGCTTTTAAAATAATAAATTATACCATGTTAAGACTGTCTTATCAGTGTGGGGTATATGACCATCTGTGTTCATCAGTATAAATTTGAATATGGCATAAATGATTAGAGAGCACATTGTATAAGTTTAAGGAAGACAGGGAGCAACTTGATAATTCTTGTTAATTAGGCTACTCAGAAAATCTTATCTATTCTTTTATCCAATCAGCGATTTTTGTTAATTAACATTTTTGCCATCTTACCATCTAAAACATCAGTAAGAATCACAAATTACTTTTCAAAATGAATTCCTATTTGTTTTTATTTATTAACATAAATTAACCAGACATGCTAAATTATGTATATATTCCTTTCAATATCAACAAGTACCTTATCAAGGAAAAGATATTCAGATGGAAATGTATTAAGAAGGGCTACTCCCCGCGTTAACACAGAATGAAATATTTGTACAAGAGTCAAGAAGCTATATTAGAAATGAAAACAAGCTACAAATAAGAGTGCTTTTCAAAATATGGACTGCCTCTATCAGAATTACTGAGGTTCTCACCAAAACACAAATTTTGGAAACTAAATTCAAATCAAAACAATTCAAACCACAGAAATAGCTTAAAGTTTGCATTTTTAGCAAGTTTCCTAAGTTATGTTGATCCAGTCTCTGTCTCACTTCCATTTTAAATTTCATTCCTAACCAGGATTCTATATCTCTATATCTCTCTCCAGATCTGTTCTATTTAGTAACTAATTATTCAAAGCCCTCCACTACAGTTGCAGTGAAATGTTTCACTTCCCAGAGGGACCATGAGACTTGCTTAAGATAATGGGATGTTAGAACTATGGTACAATAAAGAACTTGTACAACTGAATTTGTTCACACATGTGCCTACACCTTCACCTGGCATGTCAATACTAGCTAATAGTCCCAGGAGTTGAAATTAGTTGAGGACGGCCTCACAGAGAAACTGAGACTAGCACAACTAACTCCAATTTCTCTATTGGTCTCTAAAGACAATGTTTTGTTTTATTAAGCTACTGAGTTAAAGACGTGATTTTCTGTGCATCACTCTGGTCATAGTTAACTGATACACCTAATTTATAACAAAGAGGAAAGGAACTAATACTTTTTGGCAGGGGTGTGGTAAAATAGGGAACCCTTGCACACTGTTGATAGAACCATTATGGAAACCAGTATATAGACTCCTTGAAATATTAAACGTACAGCTGTCTTATGATCCAGCAATCTCACATTTGGGTACATAGCTACAACAATTTACATTACTACACATACCCACTGCTGGACAGAGGGCCAACATGGGTTTGTCTACCAGCTTTCCTTTGTTTCATTGAGACAGATGATCGTGCATGACTTTTCAGATTTTTTCTCTGAAAACTAACTTGTCTCCCTGTGCAAGGAATTCAAAAGGGTTCACTAGTGACTTTTCCTTGATCCTTGAACTTCTCTGGACTTTCCTTCCTAGATCCTTGTCAAACTGCTCACTTTTATTTCCTTGGTTGAATATTTAATATTTTGAAATATTGAATATTCAATATTTTGATGTTCCCAACACAAAGAAATGATATTTGATTTGATCAATGAGCTAATTATCGTGATTCAGTCATTACACATTGTATGCATTTATCAAAGCATCAAACTATACTCCCAAAATGTGTACATGTTAGGATTTAGGGCTTTGTTTATTAGCAATGACTGAATGCCTGTAAAGTGCCAGGAACATTGTAGTCAATGAATGTGAAATATGCCATTCAAAAAAAGGTAGTGATTCAGAATTAGAGCTGAAGGTGGGCATTATGACACAGTATGTTAAGCCACCTCTCCCTACACCCACATGCTATATCAGGGTACCTGGACTTGAGTCCTGCCTCTACTTCCAGTCTAGCTTCCTGCTTATGCAGACCCTGGGAGGCAGCAGTTGATGACTGAGGTATTTGGGATACTGGTCATCCATGTTGTGAGTTCAAACAGAGTTCCTGCCTCCTGGCTTTTGAATGGCCCAGCCCCAGCAGTATAGGGAATTTGAGTAGTGAACCAGCAGATGGAAGATCACCCCCATCCTACTGTCACTCTCTCTCTCTCTTCCTCTCTCTCTCTTCCTCCTTCCCTCCCTCTTCCTTTACTCTTTCGAATAAATAAATCATAAATAAATTTGAAAAAAACCGTTGGGTTTAGAGCAAACCTGTCTGCTTTTGAATACACACCTGTCATCAATCCACTGTGTGACCACAGGAAAATCATTTAACCTCCAGAGCTCAGATTTTTTAAACTTCATTATTCAAAGTTGGCATAATATAAAGTGACTTGTGGGCTTATGGCCAGAACAAAATGCATTAATGGACATGAAATATAAGATCAGTACTGGAGCAGCATAGGGACTTAATTTCTTTCCTGCTGTGCTGTGCGCTCCATTGTTTCAAATGCTTTTCCTGACTCCCACTATCTGGAGACCAAGTCCAAGAGTTTGTCCTTGCAGCCTTCTAGGCTGATCTTTCTCCACCTTCATTGTGCATTGGGATCACTTGGCTGCAGATTCTGACTCAGTAGCCTGTGTCAAGTCTGAAATTGTGTTCTAACAAGTCCCATGTTGCTCCTTGGCAGATCACAATTCAATTAGGAAATTGCATTCTAATTCAAGCTGTAGAGTGCAGCCAATTACAAGTTTTGGACATCAATTTAGAAAGGTTTTGAAAAATATGATGTGGAGAATCAGAAAAAAGGGACTAATTTTGCTCACTTGGAGATCAGACCTAAAGCTAAGTAGGTGTTGGTGAAGAAAGAAGGAAAATATACAACCAAAGCAAGATTTAAGAGTACATGTTGTTATGACTTTGATATCAATGACAAAGAGTGTGCATCTGATCTACAGTGTGGCAGAACAGAGCAATGACTGGGAAGCTGTGCTGAGAGCTCCACTGCCAACACTAGGGAAATACAATTCACAGCCATAGCATTTAAGTAGCAAGAAATAAGTTTTGTAAATTCCTGAACAGCATTTATTGAATTGGTATTGAACATTACAATATGTGTTAATTAAGCAAAATTCAATTTATTTTTATTTTATTTTTAGGATCAATATTTATTTTGTATATTTATTATAAATATGAAATAAACTGGTAGACATAGAGGCTATAAAGGATTTGCAATAACATTTTGCATTACATGCGGTGTTAATATTTGCTATTATTATACATTAGAGATATTTATAAATTAGAGATATCTTAGAGCAAATTATGCTGACTGAAAGAAATAAGTAAAATATATGTTGTAATTTTTTAAATGTATTTATGTATTTATACTTTATTTGAAAGGCAGAGATACAGAAACAGACAGATAAAAATCTCCCCTCCCAAATGCCCACAACAACCAAGATTGGGCCAGGCTAAATCTCAGAGTCTAGAACTCCATCCTGTTCTCCCATGTAAAAAGCAAGGATCTTACTACTTGAGCCACCAACTGCTGTCTCCCAAGATGTGCATTAGAAGGAAGCTAGACTCTGAGGTGAAGTCAGGAGTGGAACTCAGATGCCATTTAGAAACTGTTGATGTTTCCTTTGCTGGAAATCCTTGTTCCTGGGTGTCATTGGCATGGCTAACTTATTTTTGTCATTTAGGGCCCAGGCCAAATGTCATTTCTTTTGGAGTTTTTCATGATCACTGATCTTAATTATTTCTTCCCTACACATCAAGTAACTGTATCATACATATCATTTTACTCTTTTGGAATTCTCATCATTATCTGAAGCATTGTTGATGTGTTTGTTTCTTTGCTTCTTAAATGCTTACTTACAAGGAGAATGTAAGTACACTGAAAGCAAGGATGTAACTTCCTCTGGGTTTGGGTTGCTCTTAGTGCACCTGGAACTGGCACACAGCAGGCACCCAATAACTACAGTCATGGTCATCATGAATCTCAGGACAACAAGATATTAATAACTCCTGGATATAGTCAGAATATTTTAAAAATCCTATTCCTTGTAATTTTAAGCAATGCCCTTGGTACAAAATCACCAGCAGGTAAATATTTTTAGTGATACTTTTAGATTTGCAATAATACGTCTGCCTATGTAGATTTTTGTTATGTAAGAATAAAGCAACGCAAGGACATAAAACTGATAGCTACAAATATGTCAGCTTGCATAGGCTTTGCTGAGTAAGAGTCCATCATTTTGGACACAAAAGCTTTGTGTTTAATTCTGCGCTCCTCCTTCCTCCATAGCTACAGACTGACATCAGAGTAAGGTTAGTTCAGTAGTTCATCATGTAAATAGTTAATGAATTGGAATCACCCTTAAACACAATGGATATGTATTTTTTCTTTCTGTTAGTTACTACTAGATATTAGGGGATACACCATATGCTAAATTAACCTTAATTAATGATAGAATTTCTAAATATTGCAATAAGATTATTAAATTTGTCATTTAAACAAACGTAATGCTTTCTGTGTGTTGTCAGCAAGAGAGGGACATATATGTTAAAGATGGAGAAAGAGGTTTATTAGGAGTAAAAAGTCAGTTTGTTATGGCTATGATACTACATTTGAAGGCAGTTAAAAATGCAAGGGAGGCCAACGCTGTGGCAAGTGGGTGAGGCCACCGCCTGCTAATCCACTTCTGATCCAGCTCTCTGCTATGGCCTGGGAAAGCAGTAGAAGATGGCCCGGGACCTTGGGCCCCAGCATCTTGTGGGAGAACCAGAAGAGGCTGCTGTTCCTGGGTCCTGGCTTTCCATTGTGACCATCTGGGGAGTGGACCAGCCAATGGAAGACCTCTCTCTCTGCCTCTGCCTCTCTGTAACTCTGTCTTTTAAATGAACAGATAAATCTTTTAAAAAATGCAAGGAAAGTTGGAACGAGAGTTAAATTAAGTTGTAGACATTTTTCATGCATTTTCTATGAATTTATTGAATAATAGCTATACTTTTGTTTTAGTTACTAAACTCTGTAACTAAAACAAAACTACTTAAAACAAAGGATGTTCAGTATTTATTTTTGATTTTGTACTTAAAAAGAGAAAAATCCTCAGACGTCCAATTTGTAACACTTCCTTTTTCATGCTAAAATATTTTATATTTTGAAAGAAATGTCCAATTGTATGAGTCCTATAGATACAGGTATAGATACGTACTAAACTGTCAACACAGACACTTCAAAAGTGAGGTGTTATAAAATCTTTCTACAAACACTCTTGAAAATAAACATGGTAAAGCAAGTTTAATCTTGCTATTCATAGCATGAAACACAGTGAGCCATTAATAACTGTCCATAAAATTAATATACTGCATTTTAGTGTATAATGTTCATGTTTACTTTGAGCATTTATTGTTAAAATTGAAATATAAATCACATCTCTGCTTCCGTCTTAAAATATTTCCTTGTGATGCATTCTTTATAGTTTTGTTGTCTTTGTAGCTTTCAGTAAAGAAATGTGGTTTCTGTATTATTCACCTTAGTTCCCACATATTGCTGAACTCTCACTATGCTGATAGACTTTTGTGTAAAAGTCTAGGAGTAGAAAATGAACAAAATATGGCCCTGGGCTGTGAAAGGTGCACACCTTACTGAAAAGAAACTGAAAATATAGAAAATGAATCATTCACTCAGGAAGTAACATTTGATGTTTTCTTAAACATTGGGGGAAATTTTGACATTAGAGGGGAATTTGGAAAAATGGCAGAATGAAATGCCAGCTAAATAATGGAAAAAATGCCTAAAGAATGACTTAAATCAGAAATTGTTGAGAAAATTATACAGGGACATGGTGTGGAAAACTATGAGGAATATAGTAGATAAGAGCACAGGTTTTTGTTTGCTTTTAAATAATGATGATTACAGATTTAAATGAGGAATTACAAAGCTAAATGTTTTCTTGATATTTCCTTCCTGTCTTTATAAGCTAGTCTTCTCTAAATTGCCTCATCTTCATATTTCTTCCCTCTTAGATGTTTGCAGGTTTTCAACCTTCCATTTTTCTATTACATACAGATTTACTAAGTCCTATGAATATTTTTCTTGTAGCCATTCTTTCTTATTTAAAATGTTTTCTCAGAACTGTAACATAAATTTTCACAAAACACTAACTTTTGGAGTCACTTTTCTGTCTCGACAGTAGAGTCCCAATTCAAACTTCTGAGTATACTTCTGATCCCCAAAGATCTCATCACCAGCATGCCCTCTGTGCAGACCTCACTGTGTCTCCCCCTCAGCTGCGGAAAATGCCCCTCTGCAGCAAACTCATTTCCTTCAGCCCTCTCATCTTTAGACTTCAGTCCTCCAGGAAACATTTCTGAATCTCCACCTTAAGCAGGTTCCTCCTCTCAGGTTCCAGTATTCTCTGTACTTTACACTGGATTATATTTCTTTATTTTTAATTTATTTAAGTTACATAAGTTTCGTCTATTCCATACATACAAAATTTGTAACACAGTGGCACTTCCCCACCCTCCTCTCCCTCCTGCCCACCCTCCAAGCCCTTCCTCCCCTTCCCTCTCGGATTCCCAGTCTTTTAGAATGATCTATTTTCAGTATACTTAATGATTGGGGTTAACCCTACTCTAAGTAAAACCATCCACCAAATCCTATGAAGAGAAATAAAACAAAACAAAATACTGTTCCTCAATGGGAGAGACAAAGGATTTAAGCAATCACTGAGTCTCAAAATGTCCATTTCACTCCAGTACATTATGTGTCAGGTAATCTATTAGTTACTTCAGATCAGAGAAAACACATGCTATCTGTCTTTTTGAGACTGTGCTATTTCATTCAGTATAATGGTTTTGAGTTGTGACCATCCTGCTGCAAAAGACAAGATTTCATTTTTATTTTTACAGCTGAGTAGTACTCTGTAGTGTGTATATACCATAATTTCTTTATCTAGTTAACAGTTGCTGGACATCTAGGTTGATGTTAGCTATTGTGAATTGTGCTGCAATGAACATTGGTACAGATCATTCTCTCATATACTGATTTCTTTTGATTTGGGTAAATTCCTAGAAGTGGCACAGCTAGATCATATGGTAGGTTTATATCAGATTTCTGAAGTATCTCCATAGTGTCTTCCGCAGTGGTTACACCAGTTTACATTCCCACTAACTGTGGACCAAGGTATCTTTACCCCCACAACCTTGCCAGCATTTGTCATTTGTTGAGTTATGTATGAGAGCCATTCTAACTGGAGTGAGGTGAAACCTCATTGTGGTTTTGATTTGCATTTTCCAGATGGCTAATGATCCTGAACATTCTTTCAATTGTCTGTTGGTCATTTGAATTTCCTCTCTTGAAAAGTGACTTTTCAATTCCTGCTGCAAAATCACAAGTCACCTTGCCTCTGGAAAACTTCCACTGAATGAATACCCATGAGAGAATGAGAGTGAAAAAGGCAAATGCTATCTGTGGTATTATAATAATAGTTTGAACCTCATGGATCCCTTCAAAGAGTCTTGCAGTCTTTCTCATTTGAGAAGTGTTTTGCTAACTCAATCCCCAACCCTTGTCATTGTATGTTACCTAGAAATATGGGTTTAGATTCTCTCTATTAAGATTTCAGTATTCTGAATCTTTTACTTAATATTATAGGGGTACATTTGCAATAAAGGAAAGCCAAAAGGAATAATTAGAGGTGTCTGAAACTTGAAATATTTCATTTTTAAGGATTTGATTTATTTATTTGAGAGGTAGAGTTACAGATAGAGAGAGGGAGAGATAAAGAGAAAGGTCTTCCATCCGCTGATTCACTCCCTAAATTGTCCCAATGGCCGGAGTTGGGCCAATATGAAGGCAGGAGCTTCTCCTGAGTCTCTCACATGGGTGCAGAGACCCAAGCACTTGGACCACTGTCTACTACTTTCCCAGGACATAGCAAAGAGCTGGATTGAAAGAGGAGTAGCCAGGACTAGAACTGTACCCATATGGAATGATGGTGCCTCAGGTAGAAGCTTAGCAGACCACACGACAGGGCCAGCCCCAAAAAGTTTAGTTTTGAACTTTCTCTCTCTTTCTTCCTTCCTTCCTTCCTTCCTTCCTTCCTTCCTTCCTTCCTTCCTTCCTTCCTTCCTTCCTTCCTTCCTTCCTTTCTTTCTTTCTTTCTTTCTTTCTTTCTCTCTCTCTCTCTCTCTGTTTCTTTCTCTCTCTCTCTCTTTATCTCTCTCTTTCTTTCTTTCTTTCCCTCCCTTCCTCCCTCCCTCCCTCCCTTCCTTCCTTCCTTCCTTCCTTCCTTCCCTCCCTCCCTCCCTCCCTCCCTCCCTCCTTCCTTCCCTCCCTCATTTCATTTCATTTCATTTCATTTCATTTCATTTTCTTTTTTTTCAACTTTTATTTAATAAAGATAAATTTCCAAAGTACAACTTTTGGATTATAGTGGCTTTTCCCCCTGTAACCTCCCTCCCACCCAAAACCATCTCATCTCTCACTCCCTCTCCCATCCCATTCTTCATCAAGATTCATTTTCAGTTATCTTTATATACAGAAGATAAACTCAGTATATACTAAGATTTCAAAAGACTGCACCCACACAGACAAACAGTATAGAGTACTGTCTGAGTAGTAGCTTTACCATTAATTCCCATACTACAACACATTAAGGACATAGACCTACATGGGGAGTAGGTGCACAGTGACTCCCATTGTTGATTTAACAATTGACACTCTTATTTATGATGTCAGTAATCTCCCCGAGGTTCATGTCATGAGCTGCCAAGGCTATGGAAGCCTCTTGAGTTCACAAACTCTGATCTTATTTAGACAAGGCCATAGTCAAAGTGGAACTTCTCTCCTCCCTTCAGAGAAAGGTACATCCTTCTTTGATGGCCCGTTCTTTCCGCTAGGATCTCACTCACAGAGATCTTTCATTTAGGTTATTTTATTTTATTTTTTTGCCACAGTGTCTTGGCTTTCCATGCCTGAAAAACTCTCATGGGCTTTTTAGCCAGATCCAAATGCCTTAAGGGCTGATTCTGAGGCCAGAGTGGTGTTTAGGACATCTGCCATTCTGTGAGTCTGCTGTGTATCCCGCTTCCCATGTTGGATTGTTCCCTCCTTTTTAATTATATCAGTTATTATTAGCAGACATTAGTCTTGTTTATGTGATCCCTTTGAGACTTAATCCTATCATATGATCAATTATGAACTTAAACTGATCACTTTGATTAGTAAGATGGCATTGGTACATGCCACCTTTCTCTCTCTCTTCCTTTCTTTCTTCCTTCCTTCTTCTTTCTCCCTTCCTCCCCTACTCCCTCCCTCCCTCCCTCTCTCTCTCTCTATTAGTATTAGTATTAATTAGTATTAGTACAGTCAGAACTTCTACTTCTGTATTAATATTTCTTTATTTGTATTTTCTTTATTAATATTAATTAATAATTTTATTTATTAATATTTCTGTATTAATATTTCTTTCTTTCTCTTTCTTCTTTCCTTCTTTTGTTTTTTCATTCTTTCTTTCTTTCAGCAGAAAAACACAGTGATTGTCCATCTACTGGTTCACTCCTCAAATGGCCAACAAGTACTAAGGCAGAGCAATGCCGAAACTGGAATTCAGAAACTTAATCAAGGACTTGCACAGGGCTAACAGGGACTCAATTATTAGGATTATTACCTGCTGCTTTCCCACGTGCACATTAGCATGAATCTGGAAATTAGAGTAGAACTGACACTTGAGACTGGGCAGTCCAATACACAATGCAGGCATCCCAAGCTGCATCTTAATCACAATGCCAAACACCTGCTACAAAAGAAATTTTTTAAGGATTTATTTATTTATTTGAAAGGCAATGTTTTATACACACACACACAGAGAGAGAGAGAGAGAGAGAGAGAACAAAGACTGGAACCAGGCCAGGCCAGAGCCAGAAGCTTCTTCCAGGTCTCCCATGAGGGTGCAGAGGTGCAAGGACTTGGGTCATCTTCTGCAGCCTTCCCAGGCACATTAGCAGGGAACTGGGCTGGAAGTGGAGTAGCCAGGACTCAAACTAGGACCCAGATGGGATGCCTGTCCTGCCGGCTGAAGTTTAATCTGCTGCCCCTGTTTTTTAAATCTTTGTATGGGGTTGTGCATTCTGTGTATCAGGCAAACCCAAGCAATACATTTTTCTAAAGTTTTTAAGATAAGAATATACTATATCTTTATATAATTAACTTATAAACCTGGAAAACTGAGGAGGGTGCTAGAGTCTATAAGAGACATAAATAATTTGGTCATTGGACGTTGGCCAGAATTGCTGGCTTAAATTGGACATAAGTATACACTCATGCATATTTTTTCATTGCCTTTTCTCCAATGGTTATAATAGTATATGCTGACACAATGCTGCCTGCTGGCATTGCTACCATAAAAAAAAAGCAATGCAATATTAAAGTAATAATGCATTTGACCTCCTTAGTTAATGTTCAAAGTGATGGTCAAGAAGGTTATAAGGCAACTTCAGCTTTCTTTCACACCTCTTAGCTCATTCTGCAAATTAATAATATCATCTTGGGAGCATTCAAGACCCTGGATAATGAATGTTAACAGCAGATCCTGCTGAATGCATCTCAGGATGCATTTATTTTTCTCATTATCTTACACACAATCTTTTAGCTATTGTCTGCCACTGCTGCTCACTCAGGAAGCCACAGAAAGTGCTAAAGATGTCAAGAAGCAAGAAGCCTCATTTATTTTTATGGCCTTCATCAGCATTTTTTTCTTTTTTCTCTCTCACATTTTTTTAAACTTAAAGGCCTATTATAGAATCTGCTGATTAGAATCAGAACCTTATCTAAGTATAGATATGTGAGACCTTCCCTGAAGGTGATGGGCAATAGAAGGACACTTTACCCACATGCTATCTCCAGCAGACACTAAAACTAAAATCAATTATTGGGCATTTCTTTATTTGTGTATGGCTATGTCATTGGAATTTCATATTTAAATGAATCTAATAACATATAAGAAAGGAAACAAGCCTTGGATGAATGAAAAATAAGTGAATTAAAATATTGCCAATAAGAATTTCTGAGATAGAATCATATGCAAATAACTAGAGTGCAAAGTGTTGTATTCTTTAGCCATAAAAGGTAACCATTGATTTCTTTCATGTGTCATTAGAAAAACAAAATGAAAATCAATCATCATATGATAGATTCAGTGAGACAGATGATTTCCTAAAGGACTGGGGACCTCTCTGAGGCCATCTATGGACATGGGTAGCAATTTAAGGTATGGGACTGAGACATAATTATATTTCACAGTACCTCTTCTTGATAGTAACGGAACTTGTGGCCAGGGACTAACATTCAAAGTCATTTTCTGACAATGAGACAAATCCAAATGTGGACAAATGTCTGAAGATTTTTATTAATCTAAACAAATACATGGACAGTGGGAGGTAAGGTATTAAGGTAAAACAATACAGAAATTATAAAACCAAATAACTTGAATTTTCATTGTGGACATAGAAATGACAAGGCTTGATGAAGTTTTTAAGAACGTTAGGAGTTAAAGGGTAGCAATCTCTTAACAAGAGACTGTGGTGAGGGTGGGCTTAAAGCAATTATATATCACTTTATTTAAAAATGAGCAAACATCAATTGTCCATATCAAAGAAAATAAAGACTGATGGATGGTTAACTCCCAATTAAATTTACTCTTTTCTAACTGTCACTTCTTGTCACAGATGAACTCAGAAATTGAGTAGACTTCATGCTTGTAGTTAAGAGCATTAAATATTTGGAAGAGGAGACAGAGGTTAGATACAGCAGGCAAGGAAGGCAATATGTTGCTGAAAAGGGTAAGAACTGACCAAAGCAGAACACTGATGATTTGTATTAGTGGCATATACTCTCTCTTCTGTTTGGGAGCCTTTCAAAACCAGATCCATATCTCTGCTCCTTTGCTGGCTCCCCTCTGTGATCTGGCTACTTATTCTTGCTCTGCTTAGTTGATTTCTATATAGTATCAAATTAGCCTATGCTGGCCTTAACAGCTGTGGCCAGCAGAAGCTCAACAGTATTGCAGTTTGATCTCTCAGTGTTCTGAATTCTGCTGTCCTGATCTAAGCACCACTAATAAGAAACAGAGTAATACATCCAAAACTAGGGTGTTAACACAGCAATGCTCACAGGCTTCCAAAACCAAAGGGAACCTCCTAAAGCTGAAACCCTTAATGGTTGCCTTTAGAAATGCTAACATCAAGTTAGCGATTGTATTCTTGAAAAATAAAATCCAATACAAAATTTAAAAATGTCATAGAAGAATTACAGTAGAAACTTCGTAGTGGAAGGATCTCCATTCTAGTTCTTCTTAGCTCCGCCCTCTTCTGTTCTAGTCCAGTCAAAATGTAATATGCAATCTAAAACTCTGACATGCTTGTGGGTTTTTCTTTAAATATTCATTTATTTATCTTCAGAGTTAGAGTTCCAGAGAGGGAGTGACAGAGAGAAAGAGACCTTCCATCTGCTGGGTCATTCTCCAAATGACTGCAGTAGTCAGAGCTGGGCCAGGCAGAATCCAGGAGCCAGTAGCTTCATCCAAATCAGGTGGCAGGGTCCCAAACACATACACCTCCCTCTGCTATTTTACCTAGGCCATTAGCAGGGAGCTGGATCAGGAATCCAGTAGCGCCCATACGGGCACTGGTATCTCAGGCAGTGGCTTTGCCTACCACACCACAATGCCAGGCTGAAGAATAAAATTTTAAAACACACTTTCTTTATGGTCTCAGTATATATCATAAGAGGTATTCTAGGCTTGAAATCACTTCTGAGAACCCATCTTCAAAGTCAATATATAATTCTTAATAAACTCTAAATTCTATAGCATTAGAATTTTTTGTGCTAATTCTCACAATAAGATAGAAGCATAGTAAATCATAACAGTTTTCTATGTTTATTGAAGCATATTATTTGAAGTATTTCCCGTTTTTCACTGTGGTAGGGAAATCAGCTAAAAGAACTGGTGGCAAGCATTTAGCACAGCAGTTAAGACACTGATTGGGATACCTGAGTCCCATATTGAAATCCCTAGATTCAAGCCCCAGCTCCACTGACCTAGGTTTCCTGCTTATGTTTACTTTGAGAGGCACTGAATGATGGTTTAAGTACTTGAGTCCCTGCTGCATTCACCTGATCTGGCCCCCAGTTTCTATGAGCATTTGGGGAGTGAACCAACAGATGGAAGAACAATCTCTCTCTCTCTCTCTGCCTTTCAAATAATTAATACTTTTTTAAAAAAGAATTCATATATACTAAGGATCTAATATGTCTCCTTTATTTTTGTTGTTTTATGCAATGTACAACAGACCCTCAAGGGAAGAATTGTCCTTAAAATTAAAAACTAATCATTGTCTTTGAAAAACTTGAAATTAACATTGAAAATAAAGCTATATTTAAAATGTAAAGAAATATTTTACATTAATTCTATCCTAGAACATTTATCTGATAATATTAGAGACTTTATGCTTAGTTCTGGAGATATAGTAAGGATTCTGATAGATAATGTTCCTGATGCCAAGTCTCATAAGGGAGTGTCCATGCTGGTGTTATTCTCAAAAAAATTAAAAAATAAAAATAAATGTAATTTTTTCAGAGTGAAAAGTACCTAAGTTTGAGGACAGTAGCATGGAATAAGAATAGAGTTGTACATTTACGGATTTTGAAAGCCATGCTGAAGTGTCCTCAATGGAAGTCCATCAGGAGTCTGAATACAGTCTCACAAATATTGTCATAAGGAAATCCCTTGTGTACACTGAAATTGCTTCGGATTTCCTTATTAGAATACTCACAATATTAGATGTAACAGATTCTTTTAATATTTCTACTCTAATATTTTGTGTTACTGATCTGCAAACTGCTTATCATCTCAGGGTATGTAAGATAATTTTGTTGGAATCAATCATTTTACCAAGATCATATAGTCACCACTTTATAAAGTTATACAAAGAATTCTGAATCCATGTATGAAGTGGTACATGAGAAATATAATTAGACTAGTTAAACCTGTGGTAAAATCATTGTGTTGACTTATCTTTGCCACTTTGGCCAAATCCTTAACTACTGTATTTCGGTTTTCCTTAATACTAAATGACAATGGTGTTATCTACTTCCTTATTCTCCAGGACTGATGTAGATTTCAATGAGTCAGTGTACATGAATGCCATTTGAAAAATAAGCAAAATTTATTTCACAGCAGTGTGTCATAGTATACATTATTACATGACTAACATCTACCTGAATTCTATAGAGCAAGATATTATAAACAACCTCTAAATGGACAAACAGTATAATACTACATAATATAAAATGACATCCACCCTGCCCCTCAAGAGTAGTCACCTGTGTTCAGATTCCTCCTAATGGTTTTTGTCGTGGTGACGCCAGTGGGTGACAGATTCCTGAAAGGACTTTCAATAAGTCACTTCTTGACTTACAGAAATGATACAACTTGCATTATCAAGTATGACAGCTCAACAGAGATAAGTTGTATCCTCTTAAAAATGTTAATGATGCAAGTTGGATGCTTAAGTCTTTAGAAGACTTTAAAAATGCAAGTGTCAATACAGGAAGAATAGTCTCAATGGCTTAGAGGAAAGGAGAAAAGCTGAGAGAAATTGAAGAAAGAATTATAGTGATAGAAGGAAAGATAGACACCTACTTATATAATCGCTACACACGGGAAACAGGTGTTACAGAGTTGAGCCGTTTATTCAAGGTCGTCCAATTATGCCTGATCTGAACTGGCACTAGAACCCATCTCTTCTATTGCTCCATCCTCTGCCCTTTCCATTTTCTCCAGTTTAAATGTTTCTGAGACTGATTATTGAAAGAAAGTTGTGTCTGATTTTTCTTTCTGCTCATATTTAAATCCTTATTATATTTGGGTTAATTTTCTATCTCCTCACAGTTTGCAATCTGCACACTTTGTAATCCTGCAAATTTAGTGTCATTTGGTGTTTCTATTAATATGTCATTTATTCACCCGTTCTAGAGTTTTAATAAAAATGTTAAATAAGACCAGACCTAGCATTTGCTACTTTGTGTTTATAAGCCTCTCCTCAATTCTCATCTAACTGATTTTCTTGTCATCTAAGCTCATTTAAAATAAATTTGCAAGTAAAATATCATCAGACATAGTATCAGATGTTTTGCTAATGCCTAAATATATCACATTTTCCTTCTATCCATTAATTTTGAGAATTTATCAAAGGAAGCAACTCAGCTTGTCTACCATGAATTTTCATTTATAAACTCCTGCTGCTCTGAGACTCATCTGTTTCTTTTACTTGTCCTGAATTATTCAACTCTTATAAAATAACTCCACCCATTTCATTTTAATAGATATAATTTGCTTCTGTAAAACCTTCACAGACTGAAAGTTAGGGATAGAGAGAGCACTAAACAGATGTGTGAGGTTCCTAAACAAGACACTGGGCTCCAAAATGTCTGAATTCCTTTTCAAATATAGTATAAGCTCTGGGTGGAACTATGGTCTTCCCATTCAGGTGACTTAATCCATTCCTATGGATTATGCGGATGGTGGACTGAGTAGACATTTATAAACTGCATCTCCTATCAATTGTGCATCAGTCATAATCCCTAGGCCTGAGTTCTCTCTGCATCATTGCTTCTGCCCAGACTTGGACCCTTACCCTTCCTCAGGTCGTTTTTCTGACCATTTCCACCCCATCTTACTGTCGTTTTCTCCTTTCCCTGATTAGGGCTCCTCATCACTTCAACATCTTACATAGTCATGTCCTTGCCATGCCCCATTAATTGTTCCTCATTTTCCCTTTTGTATAGTTGAAACTCCTTAACAAGGTATAAAAGGCTTTTTACAATGTGCCCTCACCTGTTTCTCTCTGAAGAGTGAGATCATTATTTTCTGAACCTATTTTTCTCTTCTGCCACTGAATGCCTTCATGTGGACCCAGAATATCCTTTCTTTCTTCTCCCCCAGTGAATTCTTAATCTTTCACGACCCTGGACTGTGGCATCAAAGTGGAGCCCTTTGCAGCCCCTTCGGGCACTAGGACGTCTCCTCTAAATACCACACTGCTTTGCTCCTTCGACTGTTCCTTCCTCTCTCTCACTGTGTTGTCATTGTTCATAACAATATTCTGAGCCTTTTTGGGACAGATACTGCTTCTTAATTATCATATGTGTCTTGGCTGCTGACCTAGAGTGAACATTAAACCTTTATTAAATTAGTGGGTGAATGCACAAGGGGTCTTCACCAAGTTCTTGGAAAATGTGCATTATATCAAAAACAAATATGACCCAACTTTAATTCCATTTCTCACCCACTTTTTGAATAGACATAGATTGCATTTGGAAAATGGACACCTTCCCAATATTGATGCTTTTTATTCTCATTGCTATTCATCACATTGACCACACCCAAACATCAAATTGCTTTTTCCTTCTTTTTTTTTAAAGATTATTTATTTATTTATTTATTTGACAGGTAGAGTTACAGACAGTGAGAGGGAGAGACAGAGAGAAAGGTCTTCCTTCCGTTGGTTCACCCCCCAAATGGCCACTACGGCTGGAGCTACGCCGATCCGAAGCCAAGAGCCAGGTGCTTCTTCCTGGTCTCCCATGCGAGTGCAGGTGCCCAAGCACTTGGGCCATCCTCCACTGCCTTCCTGTGCCACAGCAGAGAGCTGGCCTGGAAGAGGAGCAACTGTAACTAGAACCCGGGGCCCATATGAGATTCCAGCACCACAGGTCGAGGATTAGCTAAGTAAGCCATGGCACCAGCCCCAAAATTGCTTTTTCCATAAATGTAGTAGTTACTTTGAATAGTGAAAATGTTTTGTGTAGCATACAAAATCAAACCCAAAACTTTTATGACAGAAATTCTGTATGATTTTTACTCTTTCATCAGTAAATGTTCTAGGATGTTTTACACCTATCAATCTATTAAGTTACAAGTACTTCAAGTTCATGGTGTGTTCTTGTTTGGAATGAGAGTCAAATTTGGAGTCAATTTTCAGTTCTCTCATATGGGATATGTACCCCAATCACTGTATTTCTACTGACTACATGATGTTTAATCCAAATGAGACAGAATGTCACCAACACTCTGCCCAATTCTCAACTAATAATTATGTCTTCATTTGGTAGTGGTATGGACTTAGTAAGTTTTTTCACATGTATTATTTAATATTTGCATTAATGGCAAGCCCCAGAATTAGTCTTACCACCCCAATATGATAAGCAATGTGTTCCAGTTTCTTGATTTAGATGACTGATATCATTCCTAATCTATTTCTATCCCTCTATATCCAGTTAATCACTGGATCATCAATTCCACCTCCAAAATATCCACTGTCTCTTATCTTTCTCTGATCTGATCCATGCCACCATCATCTTTCTCCAGACTCTTCAGAATGTTTCTCACTTACCATCCTTTTAAATTCTTTCTGCATATCACATTCAGAATAATTGTTCTGAAACACAAATCTGATGACCTCATCTCCCCTTTTAAAACTATTAGTCGGGGTCTATTGTTCTCATTATAAAATGCAAGCTTCTTAGTAAGGTATTGTAGGATTCTTTCTACTTCTGAACCACGTTTTGGCAAAACCTCCCTTTCTCCTACTTTTAGTGCTCTCCTAAACATTCCAATTTACTTTCATGCCTTAAGTTGTGCTTTCTCTCATCCTTGTGCCAAACATTCTTTTCCCTTTATCTCAAAGATTTCATTCTAATTTCGCCAAATCCCCTTTGGATAAGTATTTACTTCTTGATGTCCAGAGCTTAACATGCGTTTCCTTGTGAAGCCATTGCTGACCTCCTGAATCACCCACAATGTCTCATTTTTTGTTGTCAGTTAATGGCTTATTCCCCACTATACTACACATTCTGGGAAAACAAAAATCTTGCCTTAAACAATTTTTACTCCCTAGTCCCTAGCACTAGGTGTTAAATACTAAATACCGGTTATCTGAAAACTTCTGTGTTTACTTCTTTGGTCCCTCAGATTCCTTCATGATACGTGATGACGTTTCTATCCTTACTTTTCAGGGTTTCTCATCTTCTGTGCTCTAGCCCCAAACAAAGGGGAGCTCAGATATTCTCTTTCCTGTTCTGTAAATGGGAGACATATTTGGAGAAACTACAAACTCACAAGAATGATAGTCCAATTTCTGCTAGTTTGTGACTCATTCTGCAATTTTGCCTCGCTGTCTGTATCTAAATTTTACAGAAAGTTCTATAAATAACTCTTTCAAATCTAAATGCAAAAATTCTTACTCTTTGTATACATTTTTCTCCTTCTGTAAATACTATCTTTTCCTGACATTGCAAGAGAAAAAATGAGAGGCTTTTCAGGATCCTATTTTCATTTTCTATGCATTCACTTCTTTCTCTGTGGCATTATCACCACATCTGCTATCAAATGAAATATGAAGGGGAGTTAGTACTTTGGTAAAGGAATATAAAGTGATTTTAGGCTTCTGAAGTATAATTAAAGTTAAACTGCCATTTAACCACACTGTATAGTTCTTGAAGGGGAACACGATATTTGAATGTGTGTTAAAATGCAATTACCCAAGTGACACCTAATTTTCAGGAATTTTACCTTAACTCTTTTGACAATCACCCCATGGTTGCTGAGCCTGACTCTGTCCATTGTTGCTGAAATTTCAGCTACTTCTTTATTTATTATAGCCATATTATTCCTAAAGCTTCAATATGAAGGTGAGGAAAATTTCCTTAACAATCATTTGGAAAAAAAAAAAAAAAACACCTTCCACTTTATTTTTTCACTTGGCAGAAGAAATCTGGGAATTCATTTTTATAAAATGGTTCTCTGAAAAGTGATCTATAGAGTCTACCAGGATAGTCTTTGTAACTGTGTTTTACGCAGGAGGGTTAAGTCTAGTACAAAAACAGGAGATACTTCAAGATAAATAAAATTCTATGGATCGCAGTATTGCCTACACTGGGATCAGACTTAGAAATTTCAAAGATGTCCAGTTGGATCCTCCCTGCAACCTTATGAAGGTATTCAACTTCTTTTTTTTTTTCCATTGTATGAATTTTTTTAAACTTTTATTTAATAAAAATAAATTTCCAAAGTACAGCTTATGGATTACAATGCCCCCCCATAACTTCCCTCCCACCCACAACCCTCCCCTCTCCCACTCCCTCTCCCCTTCCATTCACATCGATTCATTTTCAATTCTCTTTATATACAGAAGATCAATTTAGTATATATTAAGTAAAGATTTCAACAGTTTGCACCCACACAGAAACACAAAGTGAAAAATATGTTGGAGTACTAGTTATAGCATTAAATCACAATGTACAGCACATTAAGGACAGAGATCCTACATGAGAAGTAAGTGCACAGTGACTCCTGTTGTTAACAAATTGACACTCTTGTTTATGGTGTCAGTAATCACCCTAGGCTCTTGTCATGAGTTGCCAAGGCTATGGAAGCCTTTTGAGTTCGTTGACTCTGATCATATTTAGACAAAGTCATAGTCAAAGTAGAAGTTCTCTCCTCCCTTCAGAGAAAGGTACCTCCTTCTCTGATGACCTGTTCTTTCCACTGGGATCTCACTCACAGAGATCTTTCATTTAGGTTGGTTGGTTGGTTGGTTGGTTTTTTTTTTTTTTTTTTTTTTGCCACATTGTCTTGACATTCCATGCCTAAAATACTCTCATGGGTTCTTCAGCCAGATCCAAATGCCTTAAGGGATGATTCTGAGGCCAGAGTGCTGTTTAGGACATCTGCTATTCTATGAGTCTGCTGTGTATTCTGCTTCCCATGTAGGATTGTTCTCTCCCCTTTTTTTTATTCTATCGGTTAGTATTTTCAGACACTAGTCTTGTTTATGTGATCCCTTTGCTTCTTAGTCCTATCATCATATTCAATTGTGAACAGAAATTGATCACTTGGACTAGTGAGATGGCATTGGTACATGCCACCTTGATGGGACTGTATTGGAATCCACTGGTATGTTTCTAACTCTACCATTTGGGGCAAGTCCGATTGAGCATGTCCCAAATTGTGCATCTCTTCCCTCTCTTATTCCCACTCTTATATTTAACAGGGATCACATTTCAGTTAAGTTTCAACACTTAAGAATAACTCTGTATTAATTACAGAATTCAACCAATATATTAAGTAGAAAACCAAAAAAAAAAAAAATACTAAAAGGGATAAAGTATTGCATTGTACATCAACAGTCAGGACAAGGGCTGATCAAGTCACCATTTCTCATAGTGTCCATTTCACTTTAACAGGTTTCCTTTTTGTTGCTCAGTTAGTTGTCACTGATCAGGGAGAACATATGATATTTGTACCTTTGGGACTGGCTTATTTCACTCAGCATGATGTTTTCTAGATTCCTCTTTCTATATTCCTCCATTTTGTTGCAAATGACCAAATTCCATTGTTTTTTACTGCTGTATAGTCTTCTATAGAGTACATATCCCATAATTTCTTTATCCAATCTACTGTTGATGGGCATTTAGGTTGATTCCAGGTCCTAGCTATTGGGATTGCATCAAATTAAGAAGTTTCTCTACTGCAAAAGAAGCAGTCAGGAAAGTGAAGAGGCAACCAACAGAATGGGAAAAAATATTTGCAAACTATGCTGCAGATAAAGGGTTAAGAACCAGAATCTACAAAGAGATCAAGAAACTCCACAACCTCAAAACAAACAACCCACTTAAGAGATGGGCCAAGGACCTCAATAGACATTTTTCAAAAGAGCAAACCCAAATGGCCAACAGGCACATGAAAAAATGTTGAAGATCACTAGCAATCAGGGAAATGCAAATCAAAACAACAATGAGGTTTCACCTCACACCAGCTAGAATGGCTCACATACAGAAATCTACCAACAACAGATGCTGGAGAGGATGTGGGGGAAAAGGGACACTAACCCACTGTTGGTGGGAATGCAAACTGGTTAAGCCACTATGGAAGTCAGTCTAGAGATTCTTCAGAAACATGAATATAACCCTCCCATACAACCCAGCCATCCCACTCCTTGGAATTTACCCAAAGGAAATTAAATTGGCAAACAAAAAAGTGGTCTGCACCTTAATGTTTATTGCAGCTCAATTCACAATAGCTAAGATCTGGTAGTCAACTTCTAATTCAGTGATTCTCAACCTCAGATCCACATGGCAATCACTTAGTGAGATTTCAAAAAATAGGTGCTTGTTTCTAATTCTAGGGATTGTTATTTCATTGTCTGGTGTTTGACTTGGGCAGGTGGATTTTTTTAAAGCTCCCTAGGATATTCTAATGTGTGTTCAAAGTTAAGAAACATTGCTTTGATGTCATTAACTTGGCACCAGAGTCAATGATGTCTGCTAACTGCCCACACAGTCCGATCCATCCATTGAGTCAAACACAACTGCAGGAAATGTTAAAATCATAGATATCAGCCAAGAAGTATACTTGTCACACCATGTTATTTTGCTCATAAATGTAGATCTTATTCAGGATTCCAAGACAAGACATAAACTGTTTACTCTGCTGACATATCCCATACCATATTCTCCATCATTCATCCACCACACTGCTTTCTACCTGATTCTTAGAAGGCACTTTCTCAGCCTTAAGCACTTAGAATTTATTTTGCTGAGAATGCTAGCACATTCTCATCTATTGGGTGCTTGTTTAGATATCATCAGTGTGGTCATCTGCCAAGTGATGTTACATCACATTTCACTCATCATTTTATTTTGATTTTTATGCCACAAGTAATGTGATATTTGGTTCATCTATTTAGTGTCTTCTTGTATTTTTCAGAAATAGATCAAAAGAGAGCTACCTATCTTCATTTTCACTGCTCAAATGTTCACAGTGTCCACCCTATTCACTCTTATAATGGTACTTTTGTTGAAACCAACTTGTAAGCTCAACTTTATTGCATTTTTAAGAGTATTTGTTTTTTTTATTTATTTTCAATAACATTTTCATTTTATAATGGCTTGCTGCTCATACACAATAATAAAATTATATAAGCCTCTTAAACATAATTTTAATTATATGTATTCATTTACAGACCCATCAATTTCCAGTGTATATTACTGTCTGCATAAAATAATATTTGTATTTTGTTTTTTCAAATCCTAGTACCTGTGTGTGTGTCTGTGTGTGTGCACAATTGCACTGGTGATGCAGAACAACGATGAAAAGGAAATGTAATGATGGTGGGCCTCTTGTCTCATTCTTTCTCTTAAGAGAAAGAACTGTTTGTTAAGTAGGATATTGTTAGCATACAAAATATTTATTTTACTCCTAGTTTACTGACAATATCATCTTGAATATGTGTGGGATTTTATCAAATAACTTCCCTGCTTCTTTCAAAATTATGTGAGTATCTCATAGTCTATCTATAATGTGAATTATGCTGATTGATTATAAATTATTAATATTTATTTTTCATTCCTAGAGTATATTAATATTGTGATTTGTTATTTTACAGTCTATGAGTTAGATTTTTCTAATATTTTATTTAAGATATTTTATCATTAGTTATGAGAGAGATAATATTGAGATCTGGATATGGCATGAATTGTTTTTCCTTACTCATAAAATTAACTGTGAAGTGTTGCTTCATTTTCTATTCTCTGGAAGTTTTGTGTAAGTTTTCATTTCTTCTTTAAAGTTTAGAATAATTCACTAATAGGGTCATCAAGGTACACAGTTTTCACCATGGGAAAATGTTGCAGTATGTTTTAAATTTGCTAAATTTCTACATGACTAGATATTCTGTTTCACTTTTTGTCAGTTTTGGCAAGTTGGATTTTTCTAGACATCTTCCATTTCATTTAGAGTTACAGATTTATTTACGTAGGGAAAATTCAAAATATTATCTTAGTATATTTAAAGTAGATGTTTAGAATGTTTGGTGATGTACTTTTTTTTCTCTTTCCAGTACTGATGATATGTATTATTTATCCTCTTTTTTCTTTTTCCTTTTGCCCCCTTTTATACACTTCTATGACTTACAAAATGTTGATGTTCTATTAACTTTTTTAAAGAATTAACTTTGGGCTTTATTAACAGTACTCTTTTGTATATTTATTCTTATATTTCATTTGTACTCTTCTTATTTATTACCCCCCAACTTATTTCAATTTATTGAGATGGATACTTAATCCATAATTTTCATCCTTTCTCTTCTCTAAAAATACACACTCAATGTTGTCAATTTCTTCACTGATTTGGCATCATCCAGAAATTTTCAAAAATATATTTTCATTATGATCCAATGAAATATATTCTCTAATTTTTATTTGTATGTCTTGTTCCATAGTTAACATGGGAATTGCTTATTGTGCAAGTAGTTTTGGGCTTACTGTTATGATTTTATTATATATACATAGATTATTTTCATTATGATAAGAAAACAATCTATATCATTTCATTACATTCAAATTTGTTGAGATTTGTCTTGTAGTGAGTTTTTTTTTTAGTTCTGTGGAAGTGATTCATTTGAATTTTGACAAAATATGTGATCTGCATCATTAAGTGCATACATACAAACATGCACACACAGATAGGGTCCAGTATATTCATCATGTGATGCAAATTTTTCATAACCATATTTTTATGTTTGCTTCATCAATTACTAATGGAGATATACTAAAACATTCTACTATGATTATTGAATCATCTATTTCTACTAGTTTTATCAGTTTTAATTTATATATTTTCATCTTGTGATATTAAGCACTTGCACATTGAGAAGTTATTATCTTGTGGAATGTCACCTCTACCAATTAGAAATGTCCCTTGTTGTTTTCATTAATACTCCATCTTAAAATCTATTTAGCCCGAAAATACTATAGCTAAAACAGGTTTTCTTTGGCCAGGGTAAAAATGATACAAAACTTTGCTACTTAATTTTTAACTATTTTGTTCTTATATTTAAGAGTCTTTTATAAGCATTATATATATTTGACTTTTGTTCCCCTAAGAATTCTGGCCCAATGTAGAATATTTATCCCATATAATTTGAATGAATTTACATTTATATAAGAGTTTAAATAAACCATCCTACTGCTTGCTTTCTGTTTTACTTTCACCTTTCCTTTCTTTTTTCTACTCTTCTTTGATTAAACTATTTGGAATTACCTATTAATTCCCTTTTACCGTATTGCTACTTATCTAGGTAATTGTTAGTATTTTAGTGAACAGCTTACAAACTATTTGTATTTAGAACATTTATTTCTTCATGAGCAAAGGAAGGACTTCAGGTCATTTTATTTTCTCAGTCATTTTGTGTTATTGTTGAAATACATTTGAATTCTAAATATTTTTAGAGTTAAAGCATAGTTATCATTTAGGAGATTCCCTAATGATGCAGGTTTACTTATGTTTATCCTTTTTTCACTAATTTTCTGTTTGTATTTCTGAACTTTTCTTTATCAAAAATTAATTTTACCAGAAGAATTCTCTTTATAATATTTTATTGCTGCTTTGTTCACAATAATGTTGTTTTCTTCTATATGAAATGATATTTACCTATAATTATGAAGAATTTTTCTTTCATTGGGGCCATGGTTTAAATCTGTCCCCAAATCTCACTTGCTAGAAATTTGATCTTAAGTTTGTCTGGCTTAGGACACTGATTGAATATGCCATTATCTTGGACATGCGTTCCTTATAAAAAGATGAGTTCAGTCTTTCTGTGTCTCTATCTCTTTGACCGTTCACCATGGCATAAGCACAGCAGGAAGACCCTCTCCAGATGCCAACGCTTTGAGACGGAACTTCCCAGACTTCTCATTTATGTGCCAATTTTGAACATTGTGTTCACTAGAAATCTGGTCTGTGAGAGTTCTATTCTTCATCTTGTCAGCTTTTTATTGATACTATTAATCACACATATTTTAAAGACTGCACCAGCTATTTTCAGTATTTGGGTCAACTGTGGACTAGATTCTATAATTGGTTCCTGTCCATTTTAACCTGTTTGGTCTGAACTCACAATAGTCCAACCACCTGTGACACTGGCATCCCATATAGGTGTTGGTTTATCTCCTTGCTGCTCCACTTCCAGTCCAGCTCCCTGGTAATGGCCTGGGAAAAGCAGCAGAGGGTGGTCTAAGTGTTGGTGCCCCTACCACCTACATTGGAGACCCGGATGTAACTCCTCACTGATGGCTTTGGCCTGGCCAAACACTAGCCCTTGCAGCTATCTGGGAAGTGAACCAGCAAATGAAAGAGCTATCTCTTTCTCTGTAACTCTGACTTTCAAATAAATGAATCCTTAAAAACAAAGAATTGAGTCACCTGGGGGAGAATTTTGACATGTAATTTGAAATCTTTCCATCCCAATGTCTTCTCACACAAAAAAGTAAAGATGTTAAAAAGTCTGTGGCATTTGATGATTCATAAATTAGTGAGATCATGTCAGTTAGTCCATGGATCACAATGGATCCTAACAAAAGCAGTCCCTTTGGCTAAATGTGAATGTTTAGTCTTCTCATTAGGATGATAACTTCAAAGTGTTCTTTGGGATGTCTTAATGGAATTATTCAAACTCACTTTTACTTTCTACTCCAATAGCAAATACTTTTATAAATGGCTATACAGTTAAGATGGAAATCTAAAAAATAGAAGATCCTTTGTGGGAAGGAAACTGTCTTTATTTGCAATATGCTTTAATAAAGCGCACTACAATACTATACTTCAAAGTTTAAGCACATCTTTGTTCAGAGCCTAAATAATATTTTAAATGAAAGATTTTGTTCAAGTTGAGATGAATTATATTGCACACAGCATGCACTTAATTAACCATGGATTTAAAAATCCTTGAGTAGAAATTATATTTTCCATGTCGTGTGTAGTACTAAGTACATTGTCAACAATTTCAATTGATGTTAATAATAATTCAAAGGCATTATGGCTTCATCAAAATCTGGAGATTCTCCTATTTACTTTGCAGTTGTCAGATAGAATAAAATGTAGGTTAACTTACAACTTGTTAAATCTCTTCTACATTTATAAAAAGGTATTTCATGCATGAAAAATTCAGATTTTCAATTATTTTAAAATGGTATATTTAAATGATCTAAATGAACTAAATAATTTAAATTATTTTCCAATACTTGAAGAAAACATATTTGAAGAGTCTTTTAAACATTCATTGGAAATGCATATTATGAAAAACTACACATGAATTTCAAAAAACATATTGTTACTTTTTTGATTTATTTATTTCAAAGATAGAGTTTCAGAGAGGCAGAGGCAGAGAGAGAGGTCTTCCATCCACTGGTTCACTCCCTAAATGATCACAAAGGCCAGAGCTGGGACAATCCTAAGCCAGGAGCCAAGAGTTTCTTGCAAGTCTCCCACGCGGGTGCAGGAGCCCAAGCACTTGGGCCATCTTCTACTGCTTCCCCAGGCCATAGCAGAGAGCTGGATAGGAACCAGTGCAGTGTGGACTTGAACCGGCGCCCATATGGGATGCCAGCACTGTAGGTGGCGGCTTTACTCTCTATATCATAATGCTGGCCACTACAGTTACTTTTGAATCCATTTTTCCACAAGCATTTTGAAAAACGTTCATACTTCTTAAGAGCCTAATCCTTGTCACATCTTTATTAAAGTTTTTGAAAATTGTAAATGTTAGAAAGAGAAAAAGAGAGAGAGAGAAAGAGGGATTGAGAACACACTCTCCTCTGCTACTTCATTCCCCAAATACCTGCTATGGTCAGGGCTGGGTCCAGTCAAGGCCAGGGGCCAGGAAGAAAATATGGGTCTCTCACATGATTAGCAAGAACATAATGACTTAAGCCATCACTGCTGCCTCCCAGAGTTTGCCATTAATAGGATGCTGGAGTTGGATATCAAACCCCAGTACTCCAATTATGAGACCAGGTCTTAACCTGCATCTTAACTGTTAGGCTCAGCGCCTGTCCTTTCACATAGTTTATACTAATGAATCCTTTTTACATTCTCACTCTGAACTAACATTGGTCTTAAATATCACAGATGTCCTTCAAATATGACCCTCAGTTAATTCATTCACACAGTAAAAAATTTATCTTTCATAATTCTGTGAAAATACTTGCCAATCTCTTTCATTTCAGACACCATCATGCTTAAAGAGTTACAAAAGCTTACTGTGTGAAATTCAACTTTTATGTCCTCTTAACTTTTCTTTAAATTGCCCCTTCCACTCCCATCATCTCCCCGTCCTCCCCAACTAATCTGTGCCTCTGGTGTTATCTTATAGTTATTTTCTTGGGGCTGGATGAAGCCGCTGCCTGTAGTGCCGGCATCCCATATGGGCACTGGTTTGAGTCCCAGATGCTCGACTTCTGATCCAGCTCTCTGCTATGGCCTGGAAAAGCAGTGAACAATGGCCATAGTGGTTGGGCCTTTGCACCCATATGGGAGACCCAGAGGACGCTCCTGGCTCCTGGCATCGTATTCACACATCTCCGGCCGTTGTGGCTATCTGGAGAGTGAACTAGTTGATGGAAGACCCCCCTCTCTCTCTCTTTCTGTGCCTCTCTGTAACTATATTGTTCAAATAAATAAATAAATCTTTAAAAATATATATATATATATAGTTATGTTCCTGGCATGGCAAAAGGGACCTTGGGCATGTAGTTAAGATTATTACTCAACTGACTCTGTTATTTAATGCTATAACTAGTACTCCAACAGTATTTTTTTCACTTTGTGTTGCTATATGGGGGCAAACTGTTGAAATCTTTACCTAATATATACTAAACTGATCTTCTGTATATAAAGAGAATTGAAAATGAATCTTGATGTGAATGGAAGGGAAGAGGGAGCAGGAAAGGGGAGAGTTGTGGGTGGGAGGGAAGGTATGGGAGGGGGGAAGCCATTGTAACCCATAAGCTGTACTTTGGAAATTTATATTCATTAAATAAAAGTTTAATAAATGAAAAAAAAAAGATGATCCTATGAGACATAACATAGGTGCCATTTCAAGCCACTATGATTTTGGTAATAGAAATAGAAAACAACAACATTTCATATGGTAGACATGCCTTTGTCATGTCATTGTTGTAGATTTGAATACAAACACCCTGTATCTTGCAGGCTCCATGGCAATCTCTCAATGCTTTGAAGTGTCCCACATCGCTTTCTTTGAATTTTCCCCAGCCACTGGTCCTCTGCAGATTATTTAATCAAAATTGTGTGCATCCTTGTCCATATACACATACACACACACACATATGTGTGTATACATACATTATATATCTATATATATAAAACACTTAACCAATTACATTGAAAGTTATTTTCTCTTAACACACTAGGCTAATAGCTGTCTACAGGAAACAACCTACACAACAGACAGCTTGAATAGTCTAAAAGTAACAATGGATTTTTAGCAGAAAAATTTTAAGGGATGAAAGAACACTATGGCATGTATATCTACTGAGAATGTGGATCCTAGTAACTGATATCAGCCAATCAGTTTATATTCACTGTCTCTTGGACATGACAAATCTTGCTAGAAGAAGGGAATAAGTCCCAGATAATACGCTTTTGAAGTAATGAATAACCCTCTCTTTGAAGTTATTTTAATGACTTTCCTTGTCAGAGTTAAGATTTTATTATTAATATTAGAAAAATGAATGACTAAAATGATACAATTGCAAATCAATTTTACTGTTCTTTCATGATGAGTCCCTAATTGACCTCAATTTCTGATATAGTTGCATATTTCCTTTCATATTTAACTTTAATGACCTGTATAGAATAATTTAGTACCTGGGCATAGGAATTTATTTTAAATCTCTATTTTATGTAGTTTAATAATGTAATATAAATCATCACCACATTAATATGATGGTAGAGAGAATATTTATGTCTCTTTGTAGGTTAGAGTATGATCAGTTTGTTAAATTAGTGCTTCACTTATCTCATTAAAAATACATGATAAGAATAACCTCCACTTCTAATATTCATTATGTAAAGACCCATGATTAAACATTTGCATTTTATTTTAATGGTTAATAAAAACATATTTGATTTTTTCTTAAATAGAATGTTGGATTGCCATATTTTAAAACATGAATTATAAATATAATTATGTCTTCAAATGGCCAGAACCCTGATCTATGACATGTGATATACAAAACACTGAAGAATTTTCTCCCAAAGATTCACCATATGTTGGTATATGTATGCTTAAAAAGGGTTTTCAATTACAATAGAATTTTTTGATAATATTGGAATGACTATAATTAGAATGATGGAATCTTGCTCATATGAGGACCACAAATGTGATTTATGTTTTATAATATAAATATGTATTTGTTTAATTCATGAGAAACTTTTAAAATAAAAGATGACATTGTATTATTGAGCATGAATTTAATTTTAATAAATATTGCCTAGGACAAGGAATGCTGTCAAATTTCCAATTTGTAATAGACTCTAAACTTTGCTAGCTAGTTAAAAAAGTAAATTCAACTTCCTGAACAGTAGTTTCTTCATTTGAAATGGGGAAGTATTCCAACTTTGAATAACTGAAGACAATTTTAGATAATTTGTGCAAACTGCACAGTGCTATGCTTGCTAGTAGCATACATAATGAAATTTAGTAAGCATAGTTAATATGATGAAGATGATGATGGTAACAATAATTATGATGATGACTACATCAAGAAACCTTGTTGTTGCTCTAATTCCCATCTTTCTTCTGAGTTTCTGTTGTTCATTACACAGTTTGAAAGTGGAAAAATTGGCCGGCACTGCACCTGACTAGGCTAATCCTCCGCCTGCAGCGCTGGTACCTGGGGTTCTAGTCCCAGTTGGGGCACCAGAGTTGCTCCTCTTCCATTCCAGCCTTTTGCTGTGGCCCGGGAGTGCAGTCGAGGATGGCCCAGGTCCTTGGGCCCTTCACCTCCATGGGAGACCAGGAGGAAGGACCTGGCTCCTGGCTTTGCATGGGCACAGCGCTGCCTGTAGCAGCCACTTGGGGGGTGAACCAACGGAAAAGGAAGACCTTTCCATCTGCCTCTATCTCTCACTGTCTAACTCTGCCTGTCAAAAAAAAAAAAAAGAAAGAAAAGAAAAGAAAGAAAGTGGAAAAATGCCCAACCACTGTCTTTTTGCTGTGTATTGTGCTAAGTGTCTGACATATGAAATATAATAAAGCAATCTTTGTTAAGAAGAAATAATGATAGCTTTCTATATAATGTTTTTCAGATTTATACAAAGTCTATAAGGAAATGTTCATTTCCTGCATTTTAAGTACAATCACCATTTTGTGGTATATGTTTTCTGTTCTTATCCTAAATATCAACTCCTTTTTATGAGAATTATTTGCTTTTACTTATTAGAATACTTAGAACTTCTTCATACACAACCCTTCTAGATAAAAAAAAAATATGATGCAGAAAGTAAATGAGTTAATGAAACGAATACATTACTTCATATGGAGCAAAAGAAAACGTCATGTCCTCATGTTCTTCCCCATATTAAGAATCCCCAAGTTTAGAAACAGTGAACCACTCAATTTTTTCTGAATTTTCTTTTTTACCCCTTAGATGACGCATGGACTAACGTGTATGATTAAAGATACAGCCATTATTTATCTTTTTTATTTTTTAAATGCTTTCAACAATTCTAGATCTCCAATTCCATTCACTACTGATTTCTACTTCTTCTGTGCAATCTAAGCATCTTACTCATTCAATAAATACTTATCATCCTCTCTGTGCCAGACTTGTCAAAAGGAGAGAAGCCTTCAGTCTACCACATTGTCTACAATAATGACCAATGGGTAACTGGCACCTAAAATTATGTTCTATAAAGAAATAGAAGAGTCTGGTGGCAGAACAGGCAAAATCTGAGCTTTGTCTGTGAGTTATCAGGAAGACCATAAGCCATGTCTCCTCATCAACACAAGATAACTGGCAGCAATTTAATTGCTCTGAGCAAGGAGAGAGTCTCCTCTATCTTATCCAACTTGAGACTCAAAATGATAGTATGAGCATAGACTCTCTATTAGAAAGAAGACTGTCCAGTTAAAAGACACCGATTGGCTGACTGGGTTAAGGAACAAAACCCATCCTTTTGCTGCTTACAAGAAACCCATCTATCCAACAATGATCCATACAAGCTGAGAGTGAAAGGCTGGAAAAAGATATACCACGCCAACAGAAATGAAAAGAGAGCGGGCGTAGCCATCTTAATATCGGACAACATAAACTTTACCACAAAAACTGTTAGGAGAGACAAAGAGGGGCACTATATAATGATTAAGGGATCCATTCAACAGGAAGATATAACGATTATCAACATATATGCACCTAATTACAGGGCACCAGCTTATTTAAAAGACTTGTTAATGGACTTAAAGGGAGACTTAGACCCCAATACAATAGTACTGGGGGACTTCAATACTCCACTCTCAGAGATAGATAGATCAACAGGACAGAAGATCAACAAGGAGACAGTAGATTTAAATGACACTATAGCCCAAATGGATCTAACAGATATCTACAGAACATTTCATCCTACATCTAAGGACTTTACATTCTTCTCAGCAGTACATGGAACCCTCTCTAGGATTGACCACATACTAGGCCATAAAGCAAGTCTAAGCAAATTCAAAAGAATTAGAATCATACCATGCAGCTTCTCAGACCATAAAGGAATGAAATTGGAAATTGGCAACTCAGGAATCCCTAGAGCACGTGCAAACACATGGAGATTGAACAACATGCTCCTGAATGAACAATGGGTCATAGAAGAAATTAAAAGAGAAATCAAAAATTTTCTGGAAGTAAATGAGGATAACAGCACAACATACCAAAACCTATGGGATACAACAAAAGCAGTGTTAAGAGGAAAGTTTATATCAATAGGTGCCTACATCAAGAAATTGGAGAGGCACCAAATAGATGAGCTTTCAAGTCATCTCAAGGATCTAGAAAATCTGCAGCAAGCCAAACCCAAACCCAGTAGGAGAAGAGAAATAATTAAAATCAGAGAAGAAATCAACAGGATTGAATCCAAAAAAACATTACAAAAAATCAGCCAAACGAGGAGCTGGTTTTTTGAAAAAATAAACAAAATTGACACCCCATTGGCCCAACTAACTAAAAAAAGAAGAGAAAAGACCCAAATCAATAGGATCAGAGATGAAATGGGAAACGTAACAACAGACGCCACAGAAATAAAAAGAATCATCAGAAATTACTACAAGGACTTGTATGCCAGCAAACAGGGAAATCTATCAGAAATGGACAGATTCTTGAACACATACAACCTCCCTAAATTGAGCCAGGAAGACATAGAAAACCTAAACAGACCAATAACTGACACAGAAATTGAAACAGTAATAAAGGCCCTCCCAACAAAGAAAAGCCCAGGGCCAGATGGATTCACTGCTGAGTTCTACCAGATATTTAGAGAAGAACTAACTCCAATTCTTCTCAAACTATTCAGAGCAATCGAAAAAGAGGGAATCCTCCCAAATTCTTTCTATGAAGCCACCATCACCTTAATTCCTAAGCCAGAAAGAGATGCAACATTGAAAGAGAATTACAGACCAATATCCCTGATGAACATAGATGCAAAAATCCTCAATAAAATTCTGGCCAATAGAATGCAACAACACATCAGAAAGATCATCCACCCAGACCAAGTGGGATTCATCCCCGGTATGCAGGGATGGTTCAACATTCGCAAAACAATCAACGTAATACACTACATTAACAGACTGCAGAAGAAAAACCATATGATTCTCTCAATAGATGCAGAGAAAGCATTTGATAAAATACAACACCCTTTCATGATGAAAACTCTAAGCAAACTGGGTATGGAAGGAACATTCCTTAATACAATCAAAGCAATATATGAAAAACCCACGGCCAACATCCTATTGAATGGGGAAAAGTTGGAAGCATTTCCACTGAAATCTGGTACCAGACAGGGATGCCCTCTCTCACCACTGCTATTCAATATAGTTCTGGAAGTTTTGGCCAGAGCTATTAGGCAAGAAAAAGAAATTAAAGGGATACAAATCGGGAAGGACGAACTCAAACTATCCCTCTTTGCAGATGATATGATTCTTTATTTAGGGGACCCAAAGAACTCTACTAAGAGACTGCTGGAACTCATCGAAGAGTTTGGCAAAGTAGCAGGATATAAAATCAATGCACAAAAATCAACAGCCTTTGTATACACAGGCAATGCCACGGCTGAGGAAGAACTTCTAAAATCAATCCCATTCACAATAGCTACAAAAACAATCAAATACCTTGGAATAAACTTAACCAAAGACGTTAAGGATCTCTACGATGAAAACTACAAAACCTTAAAGAAAGAAATAGAAGAGGATACCAAAAAATGGAGAAATCTTCCATGCTCATGGATTGGAAGAATCAATATCATCAAAATGTCTATTCTCCCAAAAGCAATTTATACATTCAATGCAATACCCATTAAGATCCCGAAGACCTTCTTCTCAGATCTAGAAAAAACGATGCTGAAATTCATATGGAGACACAGAAGACCTCGAATAGCCAAAGCAATCCTGTACAACAAAAACAAAGCCGGAGGCATCACAATACCTGATTTTAGGACATACTACAGGGCAGTTGTTATCAAAACAGCATGGTACTGGTACAGAAACAGATGGATAGACCAATGGAACAGAATAGAAACACCAGAAATCAATCCAAACATCTACAGCCAACTTATATTTGACAAAAGATCCAAATATAATCCCTGGAATAAGGACAGTCTATTCAATAAATGGTGCTGGGAAAATTGGATTTCCACGTGCAGAAGCTTGAAGCAAGACCCATACCTATCACCTTACACAAAAATCCACTCAACATGGATTAAAGACTTAAATCTACGACCCGAAACCATCAAATTATTAGAGAGCATTGGAGAAACCCTGCAAGATATAGGCACAGGCAAAGACTTCCTGGAAAATACTCCAACAGCACAGGCAGTCAAAACCAAAATTAACATTTGGGATTGCATCAAATTGAGAAGTTTCTGTACTTCAAAAGAAACAGTCAGGAAAGTGAAGAGGCAACCAACAGAATGGGAAAAAATATTCACAAACTATACTACAGATAAAGGATTGATAACCAGAATCTACAAAGAAATCAAGAAAATCCACAACAACAAAACAAACAACCCACTAAAGAGATGGGCCAAAGACCTCAATAGACATTTTTCGAAAGAGGAAATACAAATGGCCAACAGACACATGAAAAAATGTTCAAGATCACTAGCAATCAGAGAAATGCAAATCAAAACCACAATGAGGTTCCATCTCACCCCGGTGAGAGTGGCTCACATTCAGAACTCTACCAACAATAGATGCTGGAGAGGATGTGGGGAAAAAGGGACACTAACCCACTGTTGGTGGGAATGCAAACTGGTTAAGCCACTATGGAAGTCTGTCTGGAGATTCCTCAGAAACCTGAACATAACCCTACCATACAACCCAGCCATCCCACTCCTTGGAATTTACCCAAAGGAACTTAATTTGGCTAATAAAAAAGCCATCTGCACATTAATGTTTATTGCAGCTCAATTCACAATAGCTAAGACCTGGAACCAACCCAAATGCCCATCAACAGTAGACTGGATAAAGAAATTATGGGACATGTACTCCATAGAATACTATACAGCAGTAAGAAACAACGAAACCCAGTCATTTGCAACAAGATGGAGCAATCTGGAAAACATCATGCTGAGTGAATTAAGCCAGACCCAAAGAGAAAAATATCATTTGTTTTCCCTGATCGGTGACAACTGAGTGCCAAAGGGGAAACCTGTTAAGTGAAATGGACACTATAAGCAACAATGAACTGATCAGCTCCTGTCCTGACTTTAGATGTACAATGTAATACTTTATCCATTTTAGTATTTGTTGTTATTGTTGTTGTTCTAGTACTATTGGTTGAACTCAGTAATTAACACACAATTATTCTTAGGTGTTTAAATTTTAACTGAAAAGTGATCCCTGTTAAATCTAAGAGTGGAAAAAGAGAGGGAGGAGATGAACAATTTGGAACATGCTCAATCGGACTGGCCGCAAATGGTGGAGTTAGAAACGTGCCAGGGGATTCCAACACAATTCCATTAAGATGGCATGTACCAATGCCATCGCACTAGTCCAAGTGACCAATTTCAGCTCACAATTGATAGCTCTGATAGGTCTAAGACTCAAAGAGATCACACAAACAAGACAAGTATCTGCTAATACTAACTGATAGAATCAAAAAGGGAGAGAAAGATCCAACATGGGAAGTGGGATACACAGCAGACTCATAGGATGGCAGATGTCCTAAACAACACTCTGGCCTCAGAATCAGCCCTCAAGGCATTCAGATCTGGCTGAAGAGCCCATGAGAGTATAGCAGGCATGGAAAGCCAAGATATCATGGAAAAAAAAAAAAAAAGACCTAAATGAATGATCTCTGTGAGTGAGATCCCAGTGGAAAGAACGGGGCCATCAAAGAAGGAGGTACCCTTCTCCGAAGGGAGGAGAGAACCTCCACTTTGACTATGACCCTATCGGAATAAGATCAAAGTCAGCGAACTCTAAAGGCTTCCATAGCCCTGGCAACTCATGACTAGAGCCTAGGGAGATTACTGACGCCATGAACAGGAGTGTCAAATTGTTAAATCAGCAACAGGAGTCACTGTGTACTTACACCCCATGTGGGATCTGTCCCTAATGTGTCGTCTAAAGCCAAGTGATGCTATGACTGGTACTGAAACGGTATTTTTATACTTTGCGTTTCTGTGTGGGCGCAGACTGATGAGGTCTTTGCTAATTATATACTGAAGTGATCTTCTGTATATAAAGAGAATTGGAAATGAAAAAAAAAAAAACAACCTGGTGTTAAAATGGAAATGGCATAGAAAATTAATTTGAAAAAAAAAAAATTTCTGTAGGATCTCTGTCTTTAATGTGCTGTACATTGCTATTTAATGCTATAATTAGTAATCCAATGGTAGTTTTTTCACTTGATGTTGCTATATGGGCAAAAAGTTGAAATCTTTACCTAATATATACTAAACTGATCTTCTGTATACAAAGAGAATTGAAAATGAATCTTTACATGAATGGAAGGGGAAAGGGAGCGGGAAAGGGGAGGGTAGCGGGCGGGAGGGAAGTTATGGGAGGGGGGAAGCCATTGTAACCCATAAGCTATACTTTGGAAATTTATAAAAAAAAAATAAATAAATAAAATAAAAATAAAAAAAAAAAAAGAAAGAAGACTGATGAATGAAACGACACAGAGCTTCTACATTTTTAGAGGACGATTTTTTAAATAACTTAATACTATTAAGAAATATTCAAAAACCCACTTTCAGCAATGAACAATGTTTCTATAATGCAAGTTAATTTACCAAAAAAATTAAAAATTGGTGAAGATATAGCATTTGTTTATATTTTTGCAAATCCCATTAATGTGTGACTCAAAAGAAGACAGTCGAATTTTCATACATGTTTTAATATTCAGTCTGTTACTGTGTCAAATAACGTCTGACTTTTGGAAAATGCCATTCAAGAGTGAATGGTGATAAAATGTACAAACAGGATTTTAGCATTACTAAGAAAATAATTGATTAAGGTATCTCTCCTAATGAAGCACATCTTAGGATACAATCTCTATCTGACTTTGCAGTTTGATTGCAGCTCAGGTACTACGGAACCGCATGTTAACTTGCATATTTTTGTCAGTTTGGGAAGGCAATTCAAAGGTTATAATTTTATTGTCCTCTGAAACATAACCATTTTGTATATAACTGAAGAATCTTATTGTAGCATTCATTATTGAAGCAAAATTTACGTAAATACACAATTCTTCAACTATTTTTGGTATATCAGCACTAGGTTTACCAATTTTTCTGGCTTTTCAGGTTTTCTTATGCTGGATTGATGACTATGTCATGATTTTTGTAATATTTTCTGTCTCACAGGCTGAGATATAGCTAGGGACATTCTGTAGATTTCCTTCTCACATTGGTGTCCCTAGGGAGGGAGTTCCTGCAGATATGTTTATACAATGTTCTATGATTTCAGCACAAAATGATAAAAATCACTTTTGTGTGTTTGATGGAGGTTCCCAGAATCAATCTTTCATTTGTCATGAGTACTTTATTATATTTTCTTAATATAAAACTATCTATTCTTGATGAAGAATACAGAGAAGAGATGGCAAAGTATTAGACTAACACATTTAGAGATGCCTGAGGCTGGAATATAGTCTAAGTAGATTTGCTGAACCTTGATGGGATGTAAGAAAATCAAATGTAGAGGAAGAAAAAATGTTTGAGCATATGTTATCTTTCCCAGAGGCCTCAGGCCTGAATTAATACTGACTGGTATTAATTAAATTTGGCAAAGAACTAGAGACATAAAGTGTCTTTTAAAATTTTTATTTTATTATTTTTACTATTGTTATTAGGGGAACCAGGAGGAATATGAATGTTCTTTTCAGATAAGAACCCTAAGAAGCACAGAGCTGATAGTATAAAAATAATCATGCCATTTTTGTGTAGCTACTCTCGTATTTTATAGTAACAAGTAAGAAGTAAAATTTCTGAGTACTGGAATCCCCTTGTACTTATCCTTTGTTGTGAAAGTGTTACATACACAGGAGGGAGTGATTAAAATGAGTCACTTGTGACATTTTATCATACAGTTACTTCCCAAATCCAGCTGTGCCACAATGATCAAAGCATGATTCTACAAATATAAATTTTGGGAATTCCTCTTCCTTTACTAATCAGAATCTGTTAAGAACAAACCTGGAACATAAAATATAACATCCATACAAATCAGCAAACAAAACCAACCATAAAAACAAACTTACCAAGTCTAATGATTAACTAGGCTTGGTTCTCCAGGCAAAATAACACCCTGATATGGATATGTTTTACTAGGACCACAGCTAGAAATAAACAAATAAATACGAGCAAACTCAGAGAATTTCAATATAAATAGCATCCCATTAACTTATTTGCATTTGCAGAACACATCCTTGTCAGAAAAGAAAAGGGTGCAGGGCAAGTGTTGTGGTGGAACAGGTAAAGCTTCCTCCTGCAATACTAGCATTGCATATGGGTGTCAGCTTGTGTCCCTTCTGCTCCACTCCCAATCCAGCTCTCTGCTAATGGCCTGGGAAAAGCAGAGCAGAATGGCCCCAGTGTTTGCACCTCTGCCACCCACATGGGAGATCTGAATGAAGCTCCTGGATCCTGGCTCCTGGCTTCTACCTGGCTCAACCCTGGCCATTGCAGCCATCTGGGGAGTGAACCAGTGGATTGAATATTTTCTCTCTCTCTCTCTTTCTCTTCCTCTCTCTTTGTAATTCTTTCAAATACACAAATGAATCTTAAAGAAATGGGTGGGAGTTGTGTCAGAGGCAATTGCACACATATTGCAACCCTATATATATATATATATATATACACATATATATATACACATATACACCCTATATATATGATATATATATCATGCATACATATTATATATAACAAAAGTGTAATTCCAAGGAATGTGCTATATAAATGGTATGATTGTGTTGTTGAATATAACAATATTGAATAATTACTACTCAGCTTTATGAAATAGCATTCAAAAAAAAAAAGGAAAAGAGAGGAAAGATACAAAGAGGAAAAGAAACAAAGAGGAAAGAGAAAAGAAAAACTCAAAGAGAATGAGAAAGGATGGAAAGAAGGAAGAACGTGAAAGAGGAAAAGTGGAAGGGAGAAGGAGGAACTTTCCTTTCCAAATTTTAGGACTTCATTTCTGTGGAAAACTAGCAGTAGCACCGACTTGAGACCCAACGTCTAGCATTGCTTATGTGACCTACAGTAAAGTAAGCGAGCTCTAACAGCCTAGGGTTTTTGGTTGCAAAATGAAGGAAATAGAATTTCTTTAGGGGTTGAACAATGTTATGTGACTAAGCATGTAGAATGATGTGGGATTATATGTAAGCATTGAAATCAGGAAATATTATTTATTGCTATTTATACTGTCCAGTGTTCATATTCCATATGTCAGCACCTAAAGAAATCACGTGTTTTTTAAGCTACTTAAACATTTTTCATTGGGGTATATATGTACGTGTATGTGTTCAGACTCACCAATTTTTAGCTCATGAAGCATCACCAAGCATAGCGCTACTGATCAGAGGGTTTGACTGCATGTAAGCACTTGCATGTGTATCTAGATATCCCTCTTTGAGCCATGTATCCTTACACACTCATTATTGTTTTATTCCATGCAATTGAACTGTCTTTATAGGGAATCATCAACAGTCTTATTTTTGTTGTTCCTTTTATTTTATTTTATTTTATTTTCAAATTCTCTTAAATTCAAAATTATATTCACGGGTCAATCCTTTTATAATAATGAAATTTAATAATTTAGCTTTATATTGAAAGCTTTATGCTGTGCATTGCAAACATAATGATATATCTGAACTATGCAGTAAAAAAGTCCCTTGGATATGAAGTTTATTCTCTATAATTTGACTGTTCTAAATAAGGAAAGCACTCAGCTCTCAGAGAGTCAACATGAATGAAAATCCTCAGGATATCCTTGGTTTCAACTCGGAACATACTACTACTTCGTTTTGTGACCTTAGACTACTCATTTATTTGCTCTGAGTTCCCAATTCCATATTTGTGAAATAAGTATGGTTATAGGAATAATTCAGGGATTTTTTGAGACTTAATGCATTAATGGTTGTCAAACTCAAAAACATGGTAGGCTACTCAAATCTTAATTTTATTTCCCCTTTTAAAATGATTTAGATTACTATAAGCCATAAGGCCTAATATGTATTGAATTTTTATTCTGTGTCAGACACCTTATAAAAACTTTGCAAAATACTCTGTGGAAGAAGCTGAATCTGGAGAGGCCTAGAGGAAACTTCCTGAGCCTGCCTCAATTTTAAAACCTGTCTCTAAGTTTCAAATCCCTCGTGGCAAACACCTCAGCCCCTGGGCGCTTCTGCCTCAGGATCATTAAGGTGGTATAACAGGAGTGGCTAAGACCCTTTTGCATCACATCACCCCACCCCTTGCCGGCATCCGCTCATCCACTCTGTACCATCCGCTCTGTACCTCAGCTATATATACACCTCCCTTTTACAATAAAGTGAGACCCTGCTTCGACTGGGCTCCACACTGCCCCGATTGTCCCCCGGGTTTGGGGAAGGCTGAGTGGCCGGTGGCGCACTTCCCCTCCTCCGTCAAGGCAAGCTGAGGGCAGCCTGCCTAATTCTCCGGCGGTGGCGAGGAACAGTCACCACAATACTCTTATTTATTCAGAGTGTCAAAATGTTACAAATATTAGGATCAAGAAAAGAATCATTTCTATTTTATATTAAGCACACAGGGTCTAGAACCAGTGTGCTAGGATTTGCTTCCAAGATATGCTACTAAGAAGCCCAGGGCCCTTGATAAATTATATAACTTCTCTATGATAGATATTTCTCACATACAGATTGCAAATTATAATTTGCCTCTCTCATAGCATGTTTACCACATTTAATAAATTAAAATATTAAAAAGCCCTAGGAATACCACCTAGCACAAATTGAGTGCTCAATGGTGCTGTGTTAGCTATGATTGCTGTTATTTAGAAAAGACTGAGAGTTAATTTGCTGTTTGGATGATTTTCAAAATTCTACAGTTTCTTGCTGTGAGCAACACTAACCTTATACCCACTGTCGTGTAACATTGAAATTGTATGAAATGCACAGTAAAGAGTTAACAGGTCTCATGTCAGGGAAACTCAGCATTTCTAGATCCAATTGCAAATCATAGCATTTTATGTGTTTTTAAGTACCTAAGTCACACCTACTTCACGGGGGTAAACTGCTCAGGGCAAAGACTTGAGCTTCTACTTGGCTTGCGAAGTGCTACAAAATCTTCATTGTTGCCAAGAGCTCATTCTCTAGAAATTGATGGGGTGACTGAGGTAAGCCTTTAAGTAATTTAGATGGAGCATTTTAAAATCCATTTAGAAGCTATTTAGGGAAGTATGAGTCTGAAGTCAAAGTTGAAGCTGAAACGTCCTAGGAGGCCTGCAGGGAGAGAACCACAATCGATAAAGGTCATTATCTTAAATAAGTCCAGACTATTGTGAGCCTGGCTCAGTATTCTAGTCCCTGTCTGCCAAGCAAGGGAAGGCAGAGAGAACAAGACAAAGGGGCTGGAGACTCAGAGGACTTCAAACAAAGAGCAGAGTTAAAATTATTCTGCCAAGAAGTCTCTCTACACCCAACAACTCTCTTCCTCTCTTTTTCTCACCTTCCTACCCGCCCCGTACCTGTCTTGTCTCTATTCTTTTCTGCTCTATCCATGTTCTTCTAGTCTGGCAAAGGCTTGATCCACCAAGGGTCAACTGGAAAATTGTCCCCTCTTTAAAGCTTGCCAGAGATATCCTTAGCACTGACCATTGATGCACAAATGTGGTTGTACATGACAATCATCTGGGACAACTCCATCTACTTGGGATTCAGCCCCCCAAGATTTGAATTCAGTCTGTCTACTGTGGGATATGAGCAATGGATTGTTTTCATGTAGCTGGAGTTTGACATCACTTTGGATTTTTTGGTATCTCCTTTGTACCACACCTTTTCCTTGTAACACTCTTCCCAACTATAGATTAGTCAATCTATTAAAACTTACAAGATTCAGCATTTCAGCAATCTCTTTTTTTTTCCTTTTTAGTACCTGAGCTAAATTTCATATTTAATAAATATTTCTTGAACATATAAAACATTTCATTTGTTCATTGTTTCATTACTTGTATTTCTTTTTCTTAAAGGCTTGTATTTATTGATTTTTCTGTCATGTGCTGAATCAAAGCCTGCTGTCACGTTTTAGGAAAAGTACTAAGAAGACGACATGTTGAGAAGGTTGTATCTCTATTGTATTTGACTTATAAACACTTACAAAGTCATACATTATTACATCCAAGTGTGCATAGCCCAAATATGTACACATAATCACATTTGTATATCAAGTTATAGCTTGTCATTAAATGGGTATAATCTTAAAAGCTGACTTCTTGAGTTGATTCATGTGTCATCTGTCTCATTCCCTATCTATGCTTCAATTACCTTATTTAAAAATAGGGATAATTATGAGTTATCTCATAAGGATATTGTATGCCTGAAATATATTGATATATATAAAGAAAATGCCAACCATTATTACTTTTTCCTAGTTTTTCTTTTATGCCGTACCCTGTTTCACATTCATCTACGACAATTCAGGGCTAGCTAAATCTGGCTGGAACAGACTGACTGCTCTCACATCTATCATCTCACCATCATGTCAGAATCACAGAGAGAGAGTTGTAAATGATGGGCCTGCCATTTATCCACAGTGAATTGCTTGCATATTTCCATGAAATACCTGCTGGCATTAAAAAAAAAAAGTAACAGAAAACAAATGTGTATGTCAACCTGAAGTCTCCCAACCATTTGAAGTAATTGCTCTGAATTAATACGTTGTCTTCTCCAAATAGCAGTTAGCATGTCTGCTCTGCACAGATGTTCACCACGTCTGATGTAACTGTCCCCAATTATCTACATATGCCTTATCCTATTTGTGGATTCTATGCTGAAAATTTTCATCTAAGTGTGAGCATTTTTTTCTGCTACTGCTTTATAGAGAATCTACATAAACCTTTCTTTTATAGTAAAACAACAGCAATAGTAGAATACTAGGGGAAAATGCATATACATCACATAAAACATGTAATGTAACAATATAAAATTTACATACCGCATTTGGATTGGCACAGATCCTACCAGTAATTAATAATTTATAGGTCAGCACTGTGGCATAGTAGGTTAAGCCTCCGCCTGTGGCACTGGCATCCCATATGGGTGCCAGTTTGAGTCTTGTCTGCTTCTCTTTCCGATCCAGCTCTCTGCTAATGGCCTGGGAAAGCAGTGGAAGATGGCCCTAGTTGTTGGACCCCTGTACCAGCAAGGGAGACCCAGAAGAGGCTCCTAATTCCTGGCTCCAGGCTTTGGATCAACCCAGCTACCACTGCTGTGACTATCTGGGGAGTGAACCTACAGATAGAAGACCTCTCTGTCTCTCCCTCTCTCTCTCTCTCTGTGACTTTGCCTCTCAAATAAATTTTAAAAATTTTAAAAAGGACAAATGAAAATAATACTTATATAAAATAATTTTTACAAAGAGCTATTTATTATATTTAATAATCTGAGTTTTCAAACTCAAGAGGTTTTGCTTCATGAAGACTTCACGAAGCCTTCATGACAATGGGCCCAAGAAACATTCATTAAACACCAATAAAGCCTCAAACCTTGTACTACCTTCATTTTGTTATCCAGAAATTTCATAAACAAACTCATGGCAATACAAACTCAACTAATCTCAGTCAATGCATAGCTCTTGTCTGTTGATGAGTGTAACTTAAATCTTCATTTGAATATGTTACAATTTATAATAAAGGCTTCAATTTTTTAGACTTTAAAATCATTCATTTGTAGTAAAATCATTTAATTGTGGTAAAACATATATAACATAAGCATTGCCATTCTAAACATTTTTAAATTGTACATTTAGTCCATTGATATTAAATATATCTGTATTGTTGGGACTATCACCCACCGCTATCACCAACAGAACTTTTTTATCTTCCTCCAAACTGATGGCCCAAGTCCTTGGGCCCTGCACCTGCATGGGAGACCAGGAGAAGCACCTGGCTCCTGGCTTCGGATCAGCATGATGCGCTGGCCGCAGCGGCCATTGGAGGGTGAACCAACAGTTTCTTTCTGTCTCTCTCTCTCACTATCCACTCTGCCTGTCAAAAAAAAAATCTTCCCCCAAACTGAAACTTGACACCCACTAATGCTCAACTTCCCACAACCAACGTTACAACTAAGCGGAATCACACAGACCTTATCCTTTTGTAACAGGCTTATTTTATTTGACAAAATTTTTTCAAAGCTCAAGCCATGTCATATCATGTGTAAGAATTCTTCATATATTTTAATGGTTTTAATTTGATATGCAAATATCTATAATTATCACATCTTGCTGTATCAGGTTTCACTTTTGTCATTACATGTGGATGAAATAATCATTTTGGAAAAAAATTACAATTCAATGGAGTATAGGAATACATTCTTTCTTAATTTTACTTTATAATTGATAATGATAATAAAACAAACCACTTATACTGAATTATATCAATGGACTCACTTTGTAACCTTGAATATTGAAATGATTTTTCTCAGACATAACATTTTTGTCATTAAAATATGGTTACATTTCAAAGAATGTGTTCTGATTTCCTGTTCCTGCATCAGTTGAGTCTAACAAGATGCCTGGAAGGACTTTAGTCAGGGTTAAGTTAAATATGGTTTTGTAAAAGTGATAAAATGATTTTGCCAGCATTTATGGCAGTTCCATTATCAGTGCATCACACCAACTACGTCATTACCACCACTGGCAGTGTGAATTCTATGAGAAGCTTCCCTGGGCTGATACATGTAAGGACGTCATCAGGCTGAACTGAGCCAAATGAAAGCCTTTACTCCACTAAAACTAACACATTCTACTGAAATAATTCAAAATACTGGTTTGCACAAACAATCCCAACCATCAATCGAATCAATATATTGAATGCCTGTCAGGCATTCAATGGAGAAACTGTGGAAATAACAGAAGGAGAATTTTTTTAAAAAAAATTATTTATTTATTTGAAAGGCAGAGCAATAGAGACAGAGGTACACACACACACACACACAGTAGTGAGGAGTGGTGGAGCTGGGAGACAGATCTATCCACTGGTTCATTTCCCCAGTGGAGACAACAGACAAGAACCAGGTCCAAAAGGTCCAAATCCACAAACAAGGGACCCCATTCCAGTCTTGCATATAGGTGATGGGGTGCAAGTGTTTGAGTCATGGTCAGCTGCCTTCCTGGGCACAATAGAAGGAAGCTGGATCAGAAGTGGAGCAGCTGGGTTAGAACTGGAACTCCAATATGGGATTTTGGTGAAACAAGCAGTGACTTAACTCCCTGTGCCTCAGCCTGACTTCTGAGAATATGGAGGACAATTAAATACAGACATTTTCTTTTAAGATATTCACCTTTCTGCTGGTTTACTCCTCAAATGGCCGCATTGGCCAGAGCTGTGCTGATTTGGAGGCAGGAGCCGAGAGCTTCCTCCCAATCTCCCTCAAGAGTACGAGCACTTAGACCATCTTCCACTGCTTTTCCAGGCCATCGAAGAGAGTTGGATTGGAAGACGAGCAGCCAGGACTAGAACAGGCGCCCATATAGGATGCTGACACCACAGGTGGGAGACTAACCTACTGTGCCACAGTGCTGGCCCCAGGAGTATATATCCTACAAAATTTATTTTGAAGATCTCTACAGACAATTCTCCCTTTATAGCACACTCTGCCTATTCGGATCCCTATACTGAGATGGAGATAATGGCCAGAGCATTCTAAATAATGCAAATAAAGGTGCGTAGATAGGAATACAGTAAGTAGCTCAGTAGTCAGAGAAAGAATTAATGAAGGGGAATAGTGGGCTGGGTCAGACTGGACTGAGGACTTTGCCACAACATTAAGGAGCTGACTCTGTATTCTGTGCTTTATTGAGATTGAAGTGAAAACTCTGTGTAAGATGGAACAAAAGTCAAAAAAGCCTATCAGGCAAGACTGGTTAGGTAGTGTAACAAGAGTATAAATGGAATTTTAAAACATCAGAACTAGAGTAGTAGAATGGAGAAGAGATGTGAAAGATAATTTTGATGACAAAATCTACAGTTAGACATCTGTCACCTCTTGTTAGTTTGTTATTAATTGATGTGTCTCTATCTAGAATATAATAAAACAAGGATAATATGAGCAAGGTATTCATAAACATGTATCACAATTATTGCAAATTATATCCAGAAAATATATCATTTCTGAAAATAGAGTAAACCACTTGCATTGATATTATATTTTCATTATAATTAATACAAAAATTAAACCATTTTTAACTTATCTCAGCATTCCTCAGAAGAAATAGTTAGATATAAGCATAGCCACTCTCTGGGTGTGATTTCATCCAACCTGGAAAATTTTGCTTGTAATTTGTGGTTTTGGATTTTTGGTTTGGTGAATTAAAAATGTTCAAATCCAGGGAATTCTCTGGAAGAATGATTTTCTCCAGAGAATTTGAGATACTGATTTTTTTCTAAAACTAAAGTTTTCACCTTTAGTTCATCATTCAATAATTGGCTGTATTTTATGGAAAGTTTTATTGAGTCTTGTTGAAGTTTTCTGGATGGTGCACAAAAACAAACAAACAAACAAACAAAAAACCTATACAGAAAGAAAACAAGACTGCAAGCCTTTTCATGTGCTCTAGCTGTAGGGCCTCCTTCCTCTAGCCACTGTGCATTTCATTCTGCCTAGGCTGTCTCAAGCGGCAGTTAGCAAGAATTTTACACAATGATATAGCAGCGTTGTCAATAAGCCTTAAACTTTACTGACATATATCCCAGTGTAATCTTGTTTCCTCTTATTGGAAAGAATTAGATATTTTTCCCTTGGCAAGAAAAATATCCCTGAAGATACATTATTTATGCAGAGAAAGAGTAGAAAAAAGGAAGATAACTGGGAAGTTCCTTATAGTCTGATTTTATATAACAGAATTTATAAAGGGGAAAATATCTATATATTGACATATATCTGTCTAGAATATAATAAAACAATTGAACACAGAAAATAGCCAGTGTCTGTAATTTTAGTGACTCTCATTGCCCTAGAATCGGAGGCAGACTTGATAATCCAAAATATATGATTACGTTTCTAGAAGAATGTGCGAAATATAGGCTATGAAAATATTCCCCCCGATCCAGTGGAGACACATCTACATAGTTATCCTTGATAACGGCGGGCAGTCAGTGAGTACTTGATAGTGATGATGATTGAGTCTTATGAATATGAGCAAGGAACGCTGGTTGTCACCTCTGCACTACATCATATAGAAATGTTATATACTACTCTTGTATACCATCCTGTAGCCTACTGCCACTTTGATATTTAAGGTTCTCATTTAATCCTCCCAAAAAATTCTGAGAGAAGGATACTATTCTCTATCCCTTCCTTTTCAGGAAGTAGAAAAATGATATTAAAGAAGAGTGACCTGCTAGTGGTTATGGTTACTCAGTTACATTTTTTAAAACCAGCAAGCACAAAGCCTACAATAATACTTAGGCTATCATTGGTAAATAAGACCTCCACATGAACTTCCACAGCAGATGCAAGGTACTTTATGGGAAGATTTTGTTATTTCTTATTCCATAATTGCATTTTCAGTGACTCATACAGTCTGACACACCAAAATTCCTTAGTATATGTGTTATGGATAGATAAGCAAATGGAAGTACAACAATGTGTAGGGATACATCAGACAATGGGATTTCAGTTAAGAGTAGTGTTAGACTAGACTTAGTAGGCAGACCATAACACATCAACAAGTTTTTATATTATAATGATGTTAGCCATTTACAGATGATAAATGTTAAAGAGCAAATATGACTCAGGTTAATGGTAATATGTCATAAGATACAGAAAAGGCTCTCAACTGGAGCATTTTATATTATGATGCCATTTGTGGAGAATGATGGTGATAGTGCAGTAAGTTTGAGAAAATTCTAGAAGATATTCCTGGCCACATTATCATCATCCTTTCTAACCCTAGCCCCAACTAACACAGTGTCCTGTTGGCTTCCTTCATAACACATATCAACAGGTGCAATCAGTTAGTTGATTTGTCTAGGGTCTGTTTTTTTCCAGCTGCTGGTTGCCTCCATCAGACAAAATATGATGAATGTTTGTAGCCACTTCTAAATTTATTAGGCTCTCAGGAGATATTTGATAAAAATAACCCATGATTGGCTGGCGCCACGGCTCAATAGGCTAATCCTCCGCCTAGTGGCGCCAGCACACCGGGTTCTAGTCCCAGTCGGGGCACCAGATTCTGTCCCGGATGCCCCTCTTCCAGGCCAGCTCTCTGCTGTGGCCAGGGAGTGCAGTGGAGGATGGCCCAAGTGCTTGGGCCCTGCACCCCATGGGAGACCAGGAGAAGCACCTGGCTTCTGCCATCGGATCAGCGCGGCGGCCATTGGAGGGTGAACCAACGGCAAAGGAAGACCTTTCTCTCTCTCTTTCTCTCTCTCACTATCCACTCTGCCTGTCAAAAATTTAAAAAAAAAATGATTATTGCTGAAAAGTAAAAGAAGATGGATCAAGTGTCTCTAGATCAAAGTTTAGGTATTGGCAGCTGAGGGAAAAATGTCTTCAGGGAAGAAATATAAAGTTTTTGGCAAAATGGCACAGAGAGGGGAGCAGACCATAAAGAAAGGAAAAGTCAAGTGAAATAGTATCTGTAATTTACCTACCAGGCAATGTGGCATCAACTGCAGCAAGCCACAGCCACTCTGAATTTAATTTACTCTAAATAGGAAGGATTTCGACTATATGTGGTCTCTAAGACCTCTCGGCCTTCTTAGAGAAAGTAGAGTTTGTTTCCTCCATGCTCCCATTGAAATTTGCATATAGCTGTATAATAAATGTTATCATATTGCTTTATCCCCATCTTACACGTATAAAACATTGTATGTATTCTCTTCATGACTTTCATGAATCAAGCATGTGTGAGAAAACAGTGCAGGTGGGAGTGGCTATCGAATTAAAATCTTTTTGTTTTTCAGCCAATCTGAAGTAACATATGGTCCTCTACAATTGCAAAAAGTGTGATACTGGACAGATATTTCTAGGAACTGTTGGACAAGAGTTATTCTGGTCTATTTCTTCCAAATCACACAGATCAAATTGTTTCCATACTCTTTTTTCCCTCAGAGTAACTTTTATGACTTTCTAAATCTTTTCACTTGGCTGCCACAGGTTTCAGACAGATAATACATTTTACTCGTTTTTTCACTTTCCTGGTCTATATGGCAAGGCTGCGGGAGACAATAAAACAGGCTATGAATTCCTGAGCTGGTTTCTATTCACAGGAGACATTAAACTCCACAAGATTGCTCAGATTTCACATCACCAGTCCCAGTAGCCCTGACAGTGCCTCAGATAATTATTTAATCTGTAACTGTAAATCACATTTGGATCATAAAATTCCAGTAAGATGAGTACATGAAGCAAACATGTAATTAAGATTGGACGGCTCACAAAGAAAGTGACTATTATTTATGATCATTACCATTGTGACATTGTAGAACAAATCGAGGCTGCAGGATTCTTGAATTGTTTAAAGGCGTCAAGATTATTTAATATTTATTAATAATCCTAGTTTGATTAATAACAACTATTGACACTTCTCATAAAGTTGCAAATTAAGAAAAAATATTGTGCTCGATTGTAACATTTGGAGTTTAAAGTGACAATCTGAATGCAAAATTATATGACTACTTACTAGTGAAGTACATTTATTTTTGTCTTAACTGATATCATTCCTGCCTCCCTGACACACACCCATGTACACACACACACACACATGTACACATCACTTTGTGGAAGTATAGCTCTTCTGCAGCTAACTAATTGTCCACTGAATTTGGTGGAATACATTCTTTTCAGTGGGAGATTAGGCAATCATACAAAATGTTTTAAAGAGGCTTTGAGAATATGAAGAAAATGCTTAGAATATGAAACTGTATATTACAATGAAAGAATGGAAACAAATTTATTATAAATAGCCGTCAATGCTCCAGATAATTGGAATACATTTGATTTTAGAATTTTAATGGTTTAATGGTTCTTGCTTTGTAACAATAAAAAGAAAAAAACATACTTTTGTGGAAGAACATAGGTTTTACTGTACATATGAATGTGTGAACCTGGTTGTGTAAATGTTATGAACTTAATGTTATATGTTAAAAATTTTGTCAATTAATCAGTGCTTATTTATACAGGTACCATCCTTATCAATGTGAAATAGTATATATTTTAAATCTGTTGTTAGAAAATTGATCATAAAGTTATAATTCTGGCCAAGTGTAGCTTTTTAGGGGATGAAAAAAGTAAAGTAGAACAACCAAAAAACTCAACCATTTATACATTTCTCTAGTAGACTTTTTTGGAAAATCTGAAATGCAATGACAAGAACCCAGGTCATTTAATTTTCAATATAATGATTGCAACTGGTAATTCTACCTAAAATGTCTACATCCAGTGATCTTTCTTAGCATGTTGCAATATCTGCTCACAGTGTTGTTTGTATGTGACCATAATTATGCAATAATCATAACCATTTGATTTTCCTAGACCTTACAATACTCCAAAGTGTTTTCATATAAATATCTACCATGTTGAAGTATGAAGTATGAAGATCTTTCTTTTAGAAATATAATGTAAATTTGGTTGCTGTGGTTTGAATAACCTAGTTCTTTTTTTTTTTTTTTTTTTTTTTTTTTTTTTTTTTTTTTTTACAGAGTGGACAGTGAGAGGGAGAGAAAGAGAGAAAGGTCTTCCTTTTGCCGTTGGTTCACCCTCCAATGGCCGCCGCGGCTGGCACGCTGCGGCCGGCACACTGTGCTGATCCGATGGCAGGAGCCAGGTGCTTCTCCTGGTCTCCCATGTGGGTGCAGGGCCCAAGCACTTGGGCCATCCTCCACTGCACTCCCAGCCCACAGCAGAGAGCTGGCCTGGAAGAGGGGCATCCGGGACAGAATCTGGTGTGTCGGCGCCGCAAGGCGGAGGATTAGCCTAGTGAGCCACGGCGCGGCCTTGAATAACCTAGTTCTATAAATCATGAAGACATTTGAAGTTTGAACTATAGTATCCATGTCAATGGTACTAGGCAAGGTATAAATTAAATCAATTACAGTGTTTAAGAGGTGGGCCTCGTGGGAAATCCTTAAGCCACTGAGGGCATACCCTTGGAAGGTAGTTGTTAAGAGAATGTTGCTGGTAAAAGCTAGGTTGGGCCCAGCCATACTCTCTGCTCCCTGGCTCACCAGGTGATCCTTCCTCTGCTCAGGCTTTGCCGTGACCATCGTCCAGCCTGATTGTAAAGCACTAATGTGTCCTGTCCAATCTTGGACTCCAAAACTATGAGCCAAAATGAATGTGCTTCCTTCATAAGCAGCTTCTTTCAGGCTATTTATCACAGTGATGAAAGACTAACTAACACCTAGGTAAAAGAGGAAAATAAAGATGGGTATTTACTGAGTAATTATTACCATGTTGATACATTAAGCAATTTTACATATATTATCTGTTTACTCACCATATTTCACTTTAACAAAATTTTTATTTCCTTTGGTAGGAAAAATGTTCCCAGAATATGAGACTATCTGATATTACCTAACATGGGGATTTTTCATATTTCATTTAGGCCACAGATCTTAAAATTAAGAGATTTTCCTGGATATTTCAGATGGGTTTACCGTAAACAGAAGTCATTTGAAGCAAAGATCTTTCTCTAGCTGAAGATTAAATGCTGTGATAGGAAAATTCAGAGATTCAAATCCTTCTAAGTATTCCATGTGAATTTACTGGTTCTGAGTTGTAGAACGTCACATGCATAGACCAGAAAAAACACTTTTAGGAATCAAGGTTCAGCTCTGCACAGAAAAAGTGACCTCCATCCCACAAAGCATGGAGCTGAATTCTGCCAACAAACTGATTTTCTTGGGAAACAGATTCTTCCACTGAGTCTCCAGAAAACAGACCAGCCAGGTCAACACCTTAATTTCAGACATGTGAGAACTGAAGCAGATGATTCAGTCATACCATGATGGATTGTAACCTACAGCAACCATGAGATCTCAACAGGTGTTGTTTCAAACTTCTAAATTTGAGGTAATTTTTAACAGCAGACAAAGGAAAGCAATACATGTTCTCACTTTATAGACAATTATGACTCTGAAGCTCAAGAAATGATTTTTCAAAGAAAACCAGCCATATACAGAACATCTGTGATACATGGTGGGATTTTTATTCCACACTGATTTTTTCAAAAAATACAACAGTTACTAGGAATGAATAGTTACAAAAGATAAATTACTTCCTCTGCCCTCATTTTAGCATACCAAAAATGGGAAGATAAAATCATCACTACAAAGATAATAACATAATAGCCTCATTTTTAAATGTTTATCATACACTAGTTATTTTGTCAAACCATTTATGTTGTCTTTCACATTGAATGTCTTACCAATGATTTGAAGATAGTTCTGACATCAACTCTTTCCAGCTGAAGGAACAGATGTTTCAAAAGGTTAGGTTACTCCGTAAGTAAGTGGTACAAAAGGAATAATGGGCCATTCTTTCCATTCCTATGTGTCACCACTGCATTCCACTCTGGTAGATGCCTCAGAGAGTGGCCACAGGATACATGGAAGTAACATAGTCTATGATATAGAAAAAGCTCATATGCTGATGTTCACAGTTTTATTACTACTGGTAACAATATATACATTTTATCTCTCACTTGGTGTCAGATGCCAGATAATTAGATACTTTGCATTTTCTTGGTCATTTCTCTGCACAGTCTTAGGAGATTCATATTGTGTCCATTTATGTTTAAATTGAAATAATTTCTCTGAAGCTACACAGCTAGTAAATGTCAGAACCACTTTTAAACCCAGGTTTGTTTTACCCTAAAGGCAATATTTCTAAATTATAAAATCTTGAATTCCAGTTATTAATCAAAATAAGTATAGAAACAGCTCTTCTCCTTGAGAGTCCTGAAAACAAATACTATACTGCATATTTAACCAGGAGTGCCTGTGAGAGCCATTCTGCTTTCTCCTGGAGGCAAGATATTCTATATCATCAAGAATGCTCTGAACATTCTTGTCTCCTGGACATGCTTCTCTAAAAGCACCTGGGCCATCCTCTGCTGTTTTCTCAGGCTCATTAGCAAGGAGCTGGATCAGAGGTGGAGCAACCAAGAATTGAACTGGCACTCTTATGGGATGCTAGCATTGTGGATGGCGGCTTTACACACTAAGCCACAGTGCCAGCCCCAACATACATACATTTAATATGGCCTATGCAGCTGGCACTTTATTAATCACATCTTTACCATCACATCTCCTCTCTTGTTTCTCTCTCTGACACACTCACTCTCACACTCTAAGGGATGAATTACATTTCCATTTGATTGATGAGCTGTGACTCCAAAGTGTAAAATTCATTGTCAAGGACAGTGAGAGGAGAACATGGTAGGACTTTGTTTCTATTCAAGGCATACACAATTTGCATTTGCTTATTTTGATAAGAAATGGGTTTCAATCTAGTCTGTAACAAGTTCAGCATAAGTTTTAGTCTGTGTCATGGCTTGCTTAGTGTCTGCTGTGGTACCAGTGGTGTCATCATCATCATATTTTAACATTACAAATGACCCTTATCAAAGCTCTTTTAGTTATATCAAGTATGGAACAGACTTGTGAGAAAACTGTAACTTTTTTCTATTCATTTAGTTATTTGAATGACTGGGGTTCAGGGAGAAAGAGAGAGAATCTTGCTACTTTCTATCCACTGGTTCACTTTTCACATGTGACAACAACCAGGTCTAGGCCAAGCTGATACCAGGATCCAGGAACTCAACAAGTCCCCCACATGGGTGGCAGGGACCCAAGCATTTGAGTCATCACCTGAAGGCTCTCAGGGTACACATTAGCAGGAAGCTAGAATTGGAGGTGCAGCTGGACATCCAGGTACTTCAATATAGGATGTGAGTCTCCCATGGGGCAACTTATCAACTGTGGGTAAGGCCTGTTCCAGGACAACTTCGTTTTTGCTGGTAACATTATAACACAAATATTGGTGGTGTTGGACACAATATTTGCATTGCACTTACAGTTCACCAGATGTTGAGCCATGTGTTTAATGTCTATTATTCTGTGGCTCACATAAGCAGATCCCAATCTCTTTATTGATAAGGACACTGAGGCTGGTGGGGGACATAAGTGACATGGATGAGACTTCACTGATGGTCAGGGGCTTAGGGGCTGTGCCAGGTCATACATCCTGGTCCCCTGGTCCCAATCTCATACTTTTCCTACCATTTCACAAGCAGTAATCTATAAACAACTAAAAAGTATAGTTGTTTTCATTACTGAATTTCTAGTTTGTCTATGGCAACTCTAAATTATGAATTTAGGCCAGGATGCTATTATATTATTTTTGCATTGACTCTTACTATATTAATGTTTATTTTTATTTACTTTCATTTAAATGAACGGCAGAGAAACAGACATAGAGAGTGACAGCAAGAGCAAGCAAAAGAATTCAAAGATCTATTTGCTGGTTTATTCGACAATGTTCACAAGAGCCAGGTCTAGGCCAAGCTGAAGCTCAGAACTCCATCTGGGTCTCCCACATGGGTGCCAGGGCCACAAACACTTGAGCCATTATCTGATGCTTACCAAAAGTGTTAGTAGGAAGCTGGATCCCCCAAATGGAGAAATCAATGATCAAATTGGCACTCAGATACTGGATGCAGGCATTGTCGTGACAACTTTTAGGAAGTGATTGCTCACTTTTGTTGAGAAAAGTGCAGAAGATTTGATTTGTGATATAAAGAACATGTCTCTCATTGTTACAAACTGTCAAACTGGAATTTTGGCTGTTTGAAGTGGAAGGAATGTGTTACAAGGAGGACAGTCAAATGCTTATATGTAATTGCCTTCTGACCTACCTCTAGAGGAACAAAACAGAATACACAATAAAATGTGTTTAGTTAATACAGGAGGATAAGCCCTTCAGAAACTCACAGCACAGCCTTTGAAATGTAATGAGAATGGCATATTAAGTTTAGCATAGTAGATGCTGCATTACATGTATTCATAAAATGATATGGTGGAACAGGTGATAGCAACTTAGTCCAACTTTGTGGCACTCCTATTAGCATAATGTGTTTGCCATTTTCTCAAGCAATAATGTACAGGGCAATGTCTGATCTGTTATAAGAATTCAGTGTAATTTATTTCATCATTTGTCTTTTTCCCTCTATTGCTTTCTTTATAAGTTTGTAAATTATAATTAATAAATAAACTGGATTTCCTACCTTCTCCCCATGGGCTGACATTGATTTCCTTATTCTCAGATAGAGATTAGGCATGCAGGGGGTGTCATCTTGAAAACACTAGAAAATGGTCTCCTTCAGATTAAACTACTGTGTGTTTCTTTTAATAACAAGTGCATTTTTTAATTGATTTGGTCAATCTCAGGTTTAAATATGTTATGTCAAAGAGAAAGCTATAGTCAAATCCTGGTGCATTCTCATGTATCTGGTAATTAAAGAGATGCTAGATGAAATACACCGAGGCAAACAGAGTTTCTGTTTGGGGAGCAGCCTTGAACACTCTGGGAAGAAGACAGAGGTGAAAAAGGGCAAGCCATAAATACATACTTGGAGATGTGGGACTTGTTTGAAGATGTCTGTGCTGTCTCCTTTGTTCAGGACAAAAACTGTATCCAGAGTTATCCTTTTCTCTACCCTGCACAGAAATCTGTGAAGATCAGAGTTTAGCAGTGGGATGCAGCTAGCGGGAATACAGTTCTCCTCCAGAGATATCCATTTGCAAGAAGTTTGTACCATTTTGTTGATCAATATATCTAGGAAAGTTAGATATTCTCAGGATCCAGTTGACATGTTTGTGGCAGGGAATAGGCCAAAATTTTTATTTCACTATTTTACTAGAAAAAATAGAGAAGATGATTTGGAAACTTAGTTGAAGTTCTTAGACTAAAAGGAAACAGCTCCTAAAGAAAGGTGCAAGATGGCCCACTAATTTATTTACTATACTCTGGCCCCAAAGACAGCTATGCAGAAGTCCCTGAACCTGTTATAACTTAAGTTTTGTAATATCGGATATATCATCAAGCAGGGTGCTTTTCTTATTTTTATTGATTCTTTTCCACTCTAAAATTATTTTGGTTGTGAGGTTTAGATTCCCACATTCCACATCAGAGTGTCTGGGTCTGATTCCAAGCTCCAACTCCTGATTCTAGCTTCCTGCTACTACAGAGCCTGGGAGGTAGCAGTGAGAGCTCAAAGGGATAGGTGCTTGTGGCCCACGTGGGAAGCCTGGGTTGTGTTCCAAGCTTTATCTCTAGAGCTGCTTCAGCCATAGAAGGGCTATACCACTTGATGGAATCTTTCTCTCTTTTGCTCTCTATCTCTTGGCCTCCCATATAAATAAATGAATAAATACATTTAATTATTTTTCTTTTGAATATTCAATGATAGAACAAAGGAATTATTTGATTTGCTAATGCCATATAGCTATACAAGCAAATAACTCAAGGACTTGTGGTCCATTTGCAAGCATACATGGTTTGATGGCCTGGTTTCAATACCGTGTTACACAGAACCCAGATAATACTCACAGATGTGGAGGACAGACATGGGGCCGGAAGCGGCAGCCTGACATGTTCCTCATGCCCACTACCACAGAGAAGCACAACTTTTATCTGTTTATATGTAGGTTTCTGTGAATATTTTTGCTTGAAAAATAGTGTTAAGGTAAGCATATGTTTGAAAACCATTTATGTGCTGCAAAGAATATGAGCTATAAATGGACTAATGTTGAACCTCTGCCGCAATAAATAATGACACTGTGAAGTTCTTTTAGTTACTCTGATATTTATGTTACTCATCTGTAAAATGGGGCAATTACTACTGATTTTAAAGAGTAATTTGAATAATTAAATGAAAGAGGATTTAAATTTCATATTGATTACTAGGCTCTGAAGAAAACTCTAAAAAAATTCTGTATTTCTTCTCTATTCCACAACCAGCTGCCACGAATATGGTCCTCAAATCACAGTATGCAGTGGGTCTGGAATGGTGCTTTTTTACCTTATCATTTGTTTTAGATGAAAAGCCTCTTGAGGACAAAGGCAATACAGAAAATTTTGTGACATCTTCTACAGTTCCAAGTAGAGTACTCCATTGTTATCCCTTGACACTTATTGCCTTATGGTTTGAATACTTGCACTCTAAGACATTGTGATAACATTCCTTCAATGCCTTGGGCTACGTGGAGTATGGAGAACCTTATGCTTAACTTCTGTTCTCTCCAACAAAATCCCATAGATATCTGAGCACTCTCCTGTTGCTTCTAATTCCCATACCTTTGAAAAGCAGCCAGCCCTTCTTTCTCCTATTCACCAGGATTATGAGACAAAAACAAAGCAACAAATTGTCTTCTAATCCTTCAAAAAATGCAAAAATGCAGTCCCACCTTAGAGATGCAACATACCACAGAGGGTGAGGGTTATAGTCGCTATTATTGTATTTGATAAATCTGTAAATTTGTATTAGATTTTTATGCTATTACTCCCCCTCACACACAGGTGTACATGCTAACTGCATGAGACAGTGGGACCATGGTAGCACATGCAATATCAAAATATCTTGTCAAAACCTTAATATATGCAATAAAATTAGTGAATCCTTATTAATAAATCATTAAATCTCCAAATCATATACCTTTAAAATCTTACAAAAAATAAAGTTGTATTGTTGAAGGGAATAGACAGATCAACCAATTGATAGGTGTTTCTAACAAAATGTAGTTGTAATGTTCAAACTGTAAAATAGAACTCATGTGTGGACAAGAATCAATAATGAGTGAGTTAAGATATTTGTACTTAATGTTAGGTCAATTTAGATTCCAATGATGGGCATGGTAAAGAACGTGATTTAGGAAGGAGACTATAATAACCATTTAATGAGAGCTCTTTTAATGATAAGCCTTGGTAGTTGATTTATATATAGTAAGCTTATTTTTTACAAAAAGTTTTTAAGTATATATAATTGACTCTATGTAGTACGTGAAAGTAAGTCTTAAAGAAAGTAAATAAGATGAGCTTAAACTTAGTGTTTGGGCTGAATAGAGAAGAAAGAAAATGGAGGTTTTCTCCTATACCCTAGATACAGAAATTTCCATTTGTTTAAAACTCAAGAGTAATGTCATCATGGGGAATGCCCTCCCACATGAGACTATCTAAATTAATGCGGGAGAGTTGAGTAGTCATTAACAGGAATGTCTTTGGTATCAAACTCAACAATGAAACTGGATCTAATATTAATTGACTATGAGACCTGGGATTAATCACAGAAATTCTCTGGCCGGCGCCGCGGCTCAATAGGCTAATCCTCCACCTTGTGGCACCGGCACACGGGGTTCTAGTCCCGGTCAGGGAGCCGGATTCTGTCCCGGTTGCCTCTCTTCCAGGCCAGCCCTCTGCTTTGGCCTGGGAGTGCAGTGGAGGATGGCCCAAGTCCTTGGGCTCTGCACCCACATGGGACACCAGGAGAAGCACCTGGCTCCTGGCTTCAGATCAGCGCGGTGCGCCAGCTGCAGCACGCCGGCCGCAGCGACCATTGGAAGGTGAACCAACAGCAAAGGAAGACCTTTCTCTCTGTCTCTCTCACTGTCCACTCTGCCTGACAAAAAATAAAATAAATAAATAAATAAATAAATAAATTCTCTGAGTCTTGATTTATTCACAAAATGAAATTAACCACCCCTTATTTGCACAGTAGCTGCGAAGATTATTAAATTATTACATGTGTTGTTTCTTAGGATGGAATAACTATTAATTAGTTAATTATTGGAACTCAAGGATATTCATCAACTTCCAAATAACCAAAAATTCTGAAATGCCCTATTCCTCATTGTAAAATTCATCTTTATTTATTTTCCACCATGAACACAGATAAAATTCTATCCAGATTTAAGAGATGTTAGTCTTTATCCAGATGTTTTCTTATCTGAAGCATATGTTTACTTCAGCATTATTTTGTCTCATTAACATGAGGTTATTTTGGACTCATTGCCTCCTCTCTCCTTTAGGATCTCAAACTCCTGAGACTCAAAGGAAAGAAAAAAAGATAATTCAGCTGCATTCCTAGCTTTGTTACCATTTTAATAAAAGAACTATTGAGAACAGATCAAGGGAAATAAATATCCAGTGAATAAGAAATATATTTGTTTTGTATCACCTCCAAATATCTAGAAGTATATATTTAAAACTTTGATAAAACAAAGTAAAAAACCTTTTATGAATCCCATGAGGTATTTTTTTTCATTTTATTTATTTGAAAGGCAGAGTTACAGACACACACACACATACAGAGAGAGAGAGAGTGAAAGAGAGAGAGAGACAGTGAGAGAGGTCTTCCATCTACTGATTCACTCCCCAAATAGGCTGTAACAGCCTGGACGGGCCAGGCTGAAACCAGGAGCCAGGAATATCTTACAAGGTTCCCACATGGGTACAGGGGCCCAAGCACTTGGGACATGCTCTGATGCTTTCCCAGGTGCAATAGCAGGGAGCTGGATTAGAAGTGGAACAGCTGGGATTCTAACTGGCGCCCAAATGGGATGTCAGCATCTCAGGAGGTGGCTTTACCCACTACTCCACAACACTAGCCCCATTACCATGAGCTTTAATACCTGCAGAGGCATCTTCACTGAATTTCACTTTACTTTTCTATTTTTGCTTCAGTCTAAGCAAATTTGACTAAAAGAATAATTTTGGACATTTCTGATAGTAACTGTCAGTCACTTTTCATTTAATGGTTATATAGCCAATACATAAGACACTGCTTTCAATTTTCAAAAATTATTTATTTGGGAGGAATAAAACAGATAAAGATAGACAGACAACTTCCATCCACTGGTTCAAATGCTGGCAATGGACAGGCCTGCACCAGGAGCCAGGAAGTCAATTCAGGTCTCCCATGCAGGAAGCAGGGAACCAACCACTTGTGCCATCACCTGCCTCCTGGGTGCAGTAAGCTGGAATCAGGAGCAGAGCCAGGACTTGAACCCAGGAAATTTGGTATGAGATGCACGTGTTATAAACATAGTATCAAACTGCAGGTGCCATGGAAACAAGTATGTATTTGCCAGTGTCTAACAATAAAAGCTGACTATGATATCTTTGTCCTTGTTTACCAAAGCTAACGAAAAACTAGATTTGTATTTAATGATCACTCATGAGTTATCTGGTATTAAAATATGCATTCTCCTGAACCTGCAGTACAACTTCCTGAGCTGCTAGTGCATTTAATTAAAACATAGATGCTCTCTAATGTGTATTTATTTACTCAAAACTCTTTAGAGATTGTTAATACTGAAAAAGGAACAATGATGGCAAAAATCAAAATGTTCTTCTTTCACAATCAAATGGGAAAAAAAGCAAAAATAAAAAATAAAATAGCTATTTAGCAGGGAAAGAATCATCAAAGCAAGACTTATTTTCAATGCTGATGATATAGCCTTACAAGAGTAAGTCTTATTTTTGTGACATTAACCAACTCTGCATTGACTAATATGGCAAGTTCAGATTCCTCAAAGGTAGGTGATGTTTATCTACTAGACTGCTCCTCGGCGACTTTGTGCTCCAGTTTAATTTTCCTCATGCACGTGTTATGGATGTAGAAGTGTGCTAGTGTCAGAGCTGAAGAGAGAAGCAAAGAAGCCCTGGAGAATTCAACAGATCATCATTCACTTTCATTCCCTTCTCATTGCAGGCTGCTTTCTTAGCCACTGATTTGGGACTTGCTTCTCAGCCCACAGTGACACTCAGTGGTGGCCGAGCAGACAACAGCGGAGGATTCGGTGTCCACAGCTCAGACAAGGCTCAACTGATATCTTAGAAGCTTAGACCTCCGATGCTAATCAATCAATACGTAATTGTCCTTTCAAGGGAAGCACTTTTACCTTGTAATGAATAGCACCCTGAACACTCTTCAAATTCAGAAAAAAAAAAAAGTTGTACACACATATTCACACTCTCTTACTTTCAATTTTGCTATCTGTTAATCATAGTAGCTAGTTACCCACAATTACTTAGCACTGTAAGAGAGAATAGTGAGACTGAGAAAATAAATTCTTAATTTTATTCATTTTTAATTAAATTTGAGCATTTGATTAGCTATTAGAAAACTTTTAAGTGTGCTTGAAACAAGGTGGTTATGTGAATCTGTTTTTTAACTGTAAATTTTATGAAAATTAAATGTAGACTAAGTATTTGCAATAAAAATTAGCATACAAATTGAGGTGTATTATAAGCATACAATATATACTGGATTTCAAAGATTTAATAGAATAAAGAATATAAAATATCTCATTAATAATTTGTATACTGATCCAATGTTGAAGTAACAATGTGTATATTACAAATTAAGTTATATTAACTTGAATCTCACTTGTTTGTTTTTATCTTCATTATTATAGCTACTAAACATTAAAATTACATGCAAGTAGTCTTCAAAACATCTTGGAGAATTCACCTTATAGAAAAAGACTATGCATAAATTAAAAAGTGTTTTTGCACTAAAACATTATCTTTAATTCCCCTTCCACAAACTTTTGAAGTCCCTTTGTATGTTGCTGACATTATATTTCTTTTGTGCAGAACTGCTCTAGATGGTACATTATCTAGGCCCTTTTCCCAAATCTACTTAAGAAAGGAGTCAAACTGTAAACTTCTTTGATCCCTGTTTTTTTTAAGGTTGAAAATGGATGAGAGAGCAATAAAAATACGTAGTATACAAGTCTTGTATCTTTTTGTTTCACAAAACGAAAGCCTCACTAAACAATGAATTCTTTGCATAACCAGTCTATCAGATACTTAGTATTATGTGCCTAATATTTTCCTGGGTGCATGTTGATAGAAAAGAGACTCCTGACTTCTGATAAATCGTTATGATGTTGACCAGCACCCATGTAGAAAAATATGTACTTGAAAATTAACTGGAATGAATAACATATGATAACTAAACGAACTTCTAAGACTTCAAGATAGAGAATACCAGAGCTGAAGGAAAACTTACGTGGGTTAAACAAGGAAGTATTCTCTTAGAATGTAACTTTGAACTTCAGGCTTTTTGAATGGACAGATGTGGCAATGAATCTAGGAGTCAGTCCAGTGCAGAAGAAGAGCAAATAACTGGAGGTGGAAAAGCGTTTCATGAGTCTGAGAGACTAGAGAAAGGTGTACAGCTCTCTACAGTGTTCTTAAGTGCCCAGAAATTATGCTGCTGAAGTTCATGAGATTTGGATGTTTTTAGGTCTTGCAGGCAATAGCAAAGAATTCATTTTTTATTAAGATGTGATATAAAGCCATGGTTATTTTTTAATCACAGGAAAAACTACTATGGTTTTATAACTTTATCTGCCAAGCAGAGGTTAGACTGATAATGTGAATGATCACATGAAGATCCAGGAACAAAGGTACAACAGCTTTTCACAGAGAACACACTGGTGTTTTGTGATGGGGCAGGTGGTGTAGATAAAGGTGGAAGCCTTTGATATGTGTGCATTATTGTGAGTGTGTGTAAATAATACCCTCTGTGCCCACCTGAGATTATTAACTCAGTGAAGACCAGGTTTTTTAAAAATTCATCTTATACAGACACAGCCTAGCTCAGACTTCACACACAACTGATGATCAATAAATATCAAGCTTTATATATATATATATATATATATAATGAAGAATTCACTCCCTCCTTTAAAAACTTCTGTGTCTCCATATTAGCAAATAAAGTCCAAACTCCTTAATGCTTATACATACAGTAAAATAAGGCTCTAAGAAATCTTTTCAAGTCATATTTCTCACATAATTTTTGCGATGTACTGCAATGATTCTGTTATTCATGTCTCTTTGTTTACCCAGCTAAACATTACTCCTATTTTCAATCATGTATCAAATTTAAATATCACCCACTGCCAAAGAGAGCAGATGATGCAAATTTCATTTTTTTTAAGATTGACTTACTTTATTTGAAAGGCAGAGTTAGAGAGAGAGGAGAGAGAGAGAGAGAGAGAGATCGATCCTAACCTCTGGTTCATTCCCCAAATGACAACAGTGTCTGGAGCTGGGCCAGACCAAAGCTAGGAGCCAGGCATTCTTCTGGGTCTTCCACGTGGGTGCAGGGACCTGAGCACTTGAGCCATTTTCTGTGACTTTCCCAGGTGCATTAGCAGGGAGCTGGATGGAAAGAGGACCAGCTAGCACTTGAATCAATGCCCATATGGGATGCTGGTGCTTCAGGTAGCAACTTAACCCTCTACACTATAGCATTGGCTCCAAAGTTGATGTTTTGATGTTTTACTTCAGCTGTGACAGGTTGAATGCTATATCCTAGACCCTTGCTGAAAACATGCTGACTAGGGAGAAACACCTGAGTCAAGATGGTGACTAAAGACAATGTAAACGATTATGGTAACTGACTTTTCTTTAGTGTTCACTGTTTCTCCATGATGAAATGCTGACAACCAATATCCTACAGTCTCCATGAAGGAGAAAAAAGACTGTGTACTGGATGCAAGCCAAGTTCTGCCCTTGTATATTCTTGAAATGTGGGAATCCTTCATGTTCTTCTGAAAGCATCAACCAAGATCAATCAGTCAGCACACATGCCCAGTGAGGAGCCCCTTCTTAAGTGATTGCTACATCTCTGTGTTTTGTCTTAATTGAGTAAATGGATCAGGAAATAAAGTTCAATTATGAAAAAAGTAGATAAACCTGAAGAAATATAAATAAATAAAATGTTGAATCAAAGCAAATTCCTGAAAATTAATATAACAGTGCAGATATTATACAAGGGTTAGAAAATAGATAACTAACTGGTGAATAATCAGCCAACATATACAGTTAGTTTGTTTTATATATATAGCCTATGTCACTTCCTTTCAATTCAATATTTTCTCCTAAGTGTATTATGCTGTCTGGAATGCATTTTGTTTTTTTTTTTTTAAGGTTATCTTAAAATTGAATGCAATTCATATTTGCAACTTCATGCGAAATTGTAATGCATCAATCCAGAACAAACAACTCATCAACACCATAAACAGAATGTGATCCCAATAATGAAAAATGAGCTTTGCCACAGCCAACAACTAACATGACAGTGGCAGTATCATTCTAAAACCTTTCTAACATATGAGTAATTATTGAAGATCAATTACAACTGTGTATCAGCAAGCAAAGCTGATTTCTTTAAAGAATGGGCTGTTTCTTACAGGTGTAAGATCCTAAAATAATGTTAACAAAGGTAAAAGAAATTGGGCAGGTTTAAAATGGAGTTGCTTGTAAGCTAACTGCATACTGTTCTGCTTCTGTGCAAAATGGCTGGGCTTGCAAAATGCTTTCATGAGATAATTGAACTTTAGTTGAACCTGTAGCATGTGATAATTATTTTAGGAGCTATGTTAAGTTTTTGGGAACCATAAAAGCAGAAGTTAATCGAAAATGTACCCAACCTATGTCCTGATGACCCCGTATTTGTGCTTGCTCAAGTACTTTGTTCCTTTACCCCGGAGAAACCCTTTACCTTGTGATTTTTTTGTTATGCTGTGAAAATATGCTAATGTTGTGGTTTTAAGCCTTAAATACTCTGTGCAATTGATGGTTGGGGTCGTTCTCTCTGCACTGCTTTGTAGTGTTACTGAGATACGGCCCATTTGCAAATGAAATAAACTTTCCTCTGCTTTTGCATCGATTGGAGTGGAATCCGTGCTTCTGGGGGTCTCTCTCTCTGTGGGACACCAATTTTAGGGTCCTACACAGGATGGTGGTTTGTTGCTTAATGGTCCCACATAAACAAGAAGACCAGGAGGTCTAAAATCCTAGGTAAGATAATGGTTAGGAGCCACACACATCCCACATAGATCCTGGTTGCTTAAGTCCACTTGACTAGGAAGTTTCTCTATCAATAATGTGCCACCTTACACTCAAGGCTGATGATTTTCACTTTATGTCCCAACCAACTTACTCTGTCTTGTCAAAATCTTTGTCATCCTACAACCAATTTGGCTTTCAATAGATCAATGAGGATAATTGTGCTAACTCCAACACTGATTAATTCCTAGTTCTCAATCTTCGTAACTCTGAAGTTTGAGAGCACTTGTGGTTTTTTGTTTTTGTTTTTGTTTTGACAGGCAGAGTGGACAGCAAGAGAGAGAGAGACAGAGACAAAGAAAGGTCTTCCTTTGCCATTGGTTCACCCTCCAATGGCCGCTGCGGCTGGTGTGCTGCAGCTGGCGCAGCGTGCTGATCTGAAGCCAGGAGCCAGGTGCTTCTCCTGGTCTCCCATGGGGTGCAGGGCCCAAGCACTTGGGCCATCCTCCACTGCACTCCCGGGCCATAGCAGAGAGCTGGCCTGGAAGAGGGGCAACCGGGACAGAATCTGGTGCCCCGACTGGGACTAGAACCAGGTATGCCGGCGCCACTAGGCGGAGGTTTAGCCTATTGAGCCACAGCGCTGGCCGCACTTGTGGTTTTAATTACACAATTTATCCCTTACTTTGAAACACCTCGAGTTTGCTGTTACATTGCAAGTTCCCATTTCAAAAATGTATGTATATGTTGCTTTCAAAAATATGTTTATATATTATGAAGGCCTCCCTGTATACATGCTTTTCTGAGTTTGAGAAGGCATGGGTAGAAATCCCACCAGTTCTACAGTCTTTGGCAGGTAACGTACCTACCCTCAAAACATTTCGCTCTTCATTTTTAAAGATGACATAGCAATGCCTACCTTGTGAGACTCTTGAGCATTGAGTACATAACATGTATGAGTGCTCTTAGCACAGTTTGATGGAACAAACACAAAAGCCTCAGCCATTCTAGTTCCTGGTTAGATAAAGTTGGAATTTACCCCCACCCTTGCATCCTTTCAAGAGGTTAGTGTAGTCTCACACCCTATATTGTTCCCTATCCTACCCACTGCATTTTTTTCCAGGTTTGAAATTCCTCTGGAATCTTGAAAAACCTCTGTGGAAAAACTCACCTCCAATAGTGCCTCTTACCCGACTCTGAACCCTCAGCACACCCTAAGCTATACAAAGCCCAGCCCTCTGCAGGACTGGGCCTCTGCCACATGTTCTGTTTGTGAGCATGCTGGCAGTTCTCCAACTCTGTAAATACATTCATTTTGGCTGTGTAATTAACTTGACTTGATTAATCAGCTGGTCTATAATTTTGATTTAACAGATAAATCATAAAAGTATTGCTTCTTGCCTTCATGGAGATTACCCTTTAATGAGATCTATACCACAGGACATTTAGGAACCAGACAGGCTCAAATGACTCATTTATCCATGCAGTCATCTGGTATTTTGAACCACTACCTGTTACAAAGCAGGGTCCAAAAATCCAAATTAAGTCCTGACCTTTAATTACCTGGTAACTGAAGTGTAGAAAATAAGATGGTGAGAGGTCTTTGTGGATGTCATGTTAATGGATGCTAACACCAGTTTTGTCAAGGTGGGGTTGGGCATTCTAAAGTTGCAGAAAGAAGGAAAATTTCTGCAAAGGAAATGATAGTAGAACTAAGGCTTGAAAGCTAAAGGAGAGCTTGTTCAACCCAGGTGAACCATCCTTCAGGCAGAGGCCAAAGAGCCTGAAAAGACCCCAAGGAAAGAAGGAACCAAGTGGGTAATAAACGTATTTCATAAGTTTGCAGCTTTAGTGATTTGGAGAGATTCCCTAATGACCAAATTAGAAAGAGGAAGCCCATAAAACTTGGTCATACAAACAAGCCAAATCCAGTGCAACATTCCCTATGTGTCAGGGTTTTGAGGATTTTTCAAATCAAGTTATAAAATGTGTATGAAAACTGCAAGTTGGATATTCCAATCAGTAACATGCAAAGCTCAAGCACAAGAACTTAGAGGCTACTTGGACTGGTCTCCAGAGAACATGTGCAGTTATCTAAAGTGAAAGGTGGACTTGTAAGATATTGACAGAGCAGGCTTTATTGAATCCGGGAGGAATCAGGCAGACTGTGATTTTGGCATCAATAAAATGTTTGCCCAGGGCAGAATTTAATATGTGTGAACAGCCCTCTTCATATAGAGGTGTTTCCTTTAATTGTAGTTCAAAAAGAAAATCTCTAAGAAAATGGAACATCATCATCCATACACCTTCCTTTTTTGCATTGGCTTCATGCTCTGAATTACCTCTGTTATCCCAGAATGATGATCAGAAAGGACAAGACACTGCTGTGCTATATGAAGGACGGCATAGGCATTGTGAGCAGTGGCTCTAAGAACTGTGGTGCATTTTACTTCTTCATGTATGAAAGAGTAATTTAGACCTTGCTGGGGATCTCAGGCAGGTGCCAGAGGTATGGTGAAGAATGGAGGTAGAGGGATTCTCATTTCTAAGGGAGTTTGCACTCATAAAATAGAGACAGACAATGGGTAAGTGAATGGATCCGTAAGATGACTTCAAGTTGTTTTGAGCAAATCAATGCAAGGAAGAATAATAAGCTACACCAGATAGGAATCAGGTCCTGGGAAGGAGTTGTTTGAGGTCCGACAATAAAGAATAAACAGAACAGGACAAATGGTTTGATTTTTTAAAAAACATAGGCCATTTGGAGGATAAACGTTGAGGTAGGAGTAACCTTTATGTAGTTCATAGGCATGACTCCAGAGGAACCAGCAGCGGGGAAGCACAGAGAGCAAGAGCAGCAGTAAGACTTATGTTCACAGAAGCAACAGGACATCCAGTTATTTAAACTTTTATGTGACAGGTTAACAGGTTTAGATTTTATTCCAAGAGAAATAATGGCTTGATTTACACTTTAAAGAAGATCATTTTAGCTGTGTGATAGATAATCTCATTTCGACAAAGGCAAGGATGGAAGTCATCCAGGTTGGATATTATCATAGCTTGAAATAGATTGGTAGCAGTGGAGATGGAAAGAAGTGGCCCGATTCCTGATATATTTTGGAGGGAGAGCCAATAGGACATGATGATGGATTGGACATGGGGAATGAAGTAAAGAGAAGAATCAAGGAGGACCTATCACCTACTTGCCTCAGCTATGTTAATTACTCAAGATATAAGACCTCATTTTTGATGAGTGTTAAGACAATTACTAGGTGATATGGAGCCACTGTCACATTATAGTCTACAGTTAATTGTGGAGAAAAATTGGCCATTGTTTGAAAGGCGAGAATGAGGAGCAATGTGGGACAACACAAAGGCAGATGAGATATGTTTTCCATCTCATGAACCGAATCAGTCATACTGGAAGTGCTATCTAGAATATTTTGAAAGACTCTACCCCTTCCTATATTATCTCAAGCCTTTAGTAAACCAAAATAAGTTGATGATGATAAGATAATAATAGCTTTCAAGGTAAATATCAAGAGGTTGACATCATTTGGAAGAAGAGACAGACAGCTTTTCAGTAGTGACTGAGGACAGTGAGTAACTCTACTTCAATTTCACATGGAAATGATCCATCAACTTAATACAGCTTCTCATTTTTTTTCCCTTATTGTCTTTTCACTTTGCATTGGGGAAAAGGTGGTTGGGGAATACTAGTACAATAAAGAGACTCCTTTCCGAGTTAGAAAATGCTTTCGTATTGAGATTAAATAAGAAGTTGGCCCCTTAAAATCAGATCATGACTATCAATTTGTCAAATCCCTTCAGAATCTTCCTGCCACTCTTAGAGATTGTTCTGAAGTCTTTACTAATTTGCCTATCATCTTCTTCCTCTCCTCTTTCCATCTCATCTCTTACTGTTCCTTTCTTGTTTACTCTGCAGTAGCCATGCCAGCCTTGTTCTTTTTCTTCCAGCAGACATCCTGTACACATCCTCTTCAAACACTTTGAACCTGCTACTCCCTTTGCCTGAATTCTTCCAGATACCATCAAGGCAAAATCCCTCACTCCTTATTGTTATAGATTTAAAAGTCTGCCTTTCAGGGATGACCTAAACACTCTTGAAATTGTAATACCACGATCTTATGTCATAGTATTTTCCTTAATATTTTTATTAACATTCACATGTAACTTTAACAAAATAATTCATTTTTATATGTTTTGCTTGCTAGTATATCCCCAGTATTTAGAATAGTCTCTAGGTTACAGCAGGTGCACAGAAAATATTTGTAAGCCACTTCAAGCCCTATGCATGCATACTCTTTGCATTTGGCTTATTTCATCATAATGACTAAAAGTCCAGCTTAATGGCCATCCTCTTATTCAGCAGAATTTTCAGATTAATTGACTTTCCTGTATGCCTCAGCATTCTATTTAGTATTTCTTGTATAATAGCACCCACTAACTATAGTTAGATCTTTGATTTATTAATATTTGGCAATGTCTGAGAAAATGCTCACAAGTAGAAAAAATAAACATGTGTTTATTGTGACCAGTTTGCAATGACCTCTGACTAGGAGATAGATATATAAATGAACATCTATATTCATAGTTATGACAACATTTACCATCAATTATGTGGGAGAGGAGAGGATACAGCATTTATTAAATTGGATGAATATATAGAATATGTATTAGGAGACAATTACCTTGCACTGTTCTTTCACAGGAGATATCTTATTTATTTAAAACCTCACAAAAGATTTTAAGAGAGATTAACAGATGACAATATACCATAGGTTCCCTATTGCCACAAAATTACAACTAGATGTTTCTATCCTATTCAAAACTATATACCAGAAGGGTGAAAGAGAAATTGCTATTGGAAATATGTAAACACAAATGTGATTATATGTTAGCTCCATAATATAAACTGTGAAAGATAACTCATCTACAACAGTTTGTTATTAAAAACCACAAAACAATGGATGAGTATATACATTGAAAATAAGTAAATGCTGGGGCTGACGCTGTGCTATAGTGAGTAACATTGCTGCCTGTGATGCCAACATCCCATATGAGTATTGGATCACGTCTCAGCTGCTCCACTTCTAATCCAGATCCCTACTAATGCCCTTGAGAAAGCCGCGGAAGATGGCCCAAGTACTTGGGCCCTTTTACCCACATGGGAGACCTGGAAGAAGTTTTTGGCTCTCATCCCAGCTCCAGCTATTGTGGTCATTTTAGGAGTGAGCCAGCAGATGAAGATCTCTCTCTCTCTCTCTCTCTCTCTCTCTCTCTCTCTCTCTCTCTCTCTCTCTTTCTCTCTGTCTTTGTCTGTCTCATCCCCGCACCCTTCTCTCTAACTCCGCCTTTCAAGTAAAAAAATAAATCTTATATAAAAAAGAACATAAGTGAATTCTGTGAACATTAATCTCATGGTAAAAGCACCACTAACATCTTATCTTGTGGCACCACAAACCAAAAACACAATCATTTCACAAAAGAAAAGCTAGAAATCAGAGATTGTAGAGGATTGGCCAATGCTCAGATTTGTCAATAGGAATGTGGAAAGCAGAATTAAGTTTTATGGTCTCAAAGCTGCCACCCCTTCCACTTGAACCCAGCCACCTCTGTTACCTTAAGTGTACTCATACCCTCAGGAAACTTGCATTACATGGCTCATCATCATCATAGAAGTGCAAACAAAATGGAATTCAGTGAATTATGATGGTATGAGCAGCTCCTGGCTTATAATAAATACATTTCCTCTATCATTGAATATGTAAGATTCTAACCAACATTTTGTGATTTTCAGTTCACATAGAGCCTCTGTCCAGTTTGAACAGTCCATGACAATCATCTAAATTGTAGGCTGTCTAAATCATTTTTTCACACTAAAGTGCTGATTAAATAATCATCAACCCAGCTTTGAAGGCCCAAAGAAATGTGACAAATTTTCACTCATTAAAGAAAAATGAAGGGGAAATGGATAGATATTTTATGTAAGCATAAAGAGAAAATAGTGTAGAAATTCTCTAAGTTCAGGCTGCAATTATTTTCCAAGTGTATATGAAGTACAGAATAGAGCATGAGAAAATGATGAGCTTCATACATGGAGTAATGGAGTCTTTTTAAGTGATTGGTATTCTTCTGTCTGTCTGAGGTACAATCAAATAAGAGACATGATAGTTCCATAAACTTGAAAAGAATTATCAAATAAACTTCAAGTACTCAATATGTTTTACTTTTTTTCCCCTGTAACATAGATATGGAACAAGACAAATAATTCTAGGTTGATTTAGGAATATGTAGATTCTAGTCTACAATTATTTTGAACTTGTGCAAGTCTTTTCACCTCTTGTCACCATTTACTGATTATTGATGCAAAAATAGAATAGGAGTATAACTTATTTATTAAAATGTTAAAGTACATCACAGGAATTCAGCTTCTGTCTCTCTGAGGAGAAGATATGGTTCCTTGGTTAAGGTTATGAGTTCTGGAAACACTTAGTATGGATTTGAATGTGCCCTTAGTTGTTCACTTTTTTTAAGGGGTTGGTAATGTAGTTAATCCCTTAGTTTCAGTTTCTCATGTGTAAATGATGAGAATAATGTATACATTTAAGTGTTTTTTATAAATTGCATAATTTATGTAGAGGACTAGTAGTGTACCTAAATAAAAATATTCAGGAGATAGTTCATTATCCTTATTATATTAACATTAATGTATGTATGGTTATTATATGTATGGAATTAAAATTTTGTGTGTTTCTTTACTGGGTTCTGTTTCCTGATAGCTGTGTAATCTTGGGGCCACAGATGAACTTGAACTCTATCTTGTTCTCTGCACTGAAAGAAATTGTTAATGCCAGCTGTGCAAGGTTGCCAAGACAATCAACCATGCTACAAGTTAAGTTGCAGACTATATGATATGTTAAATAACTAAAGGTTGAAATGATGACTTTTGCTCTAGCCTCCTGTGATTCCATTTTCTCATGTGATGACCCCAGGGAACAGGTCTTCTTTCAGTCAGGTTTACAAATGGAACTATTCCTTACTAAGCTTTGACACAACTGACTAAAACTTTAAAACAGGGGCTTTGTGGCCTGAGGGAAGGAACCGTGCCCTCCCTTCCCTCTATACGTATCACTGATTACTCTTGACAAAGAGGGGAGCTCAGGGGAAGCAGCCTGGAAAACTAGCAAAAAGTGTTGCCTACCTGTCCTAATTGCACAAGGTGTTTATTTTTTCCCCCTGAGATATCATTTGCTGCGTATCTGTGAACATCCATACTATGAATTGGTGTTTAATCTGGATGTTGAATGTCCCCTAAAGACTCATGTAAAAGGTTTGGTCCTCAACATTTTATATTCATGTCATTGAGATGGTGGAAGCAATCCAGTTATGGTGTTCGATGTGGGGCTTTTCGGAGGTGTTTGAATTGGATCAGATCAGGTCATTAGGGCAAAACCTTCATGATTAAATTCTGGTGGTTTTATAAGAGATCACACAGAGGCACACATGCTGTTTCTTGCTAGTAATTCTCTGTGTCACTTTGGGTTTCTCCCAGCAAGAATGCCGTCACCATATGGTGATTGAGACTTGCCTGATCTTGGACTGTGCACCTCCAAAAACAGAAACCAAATTAAACATGTTTCCTTCATGATAAAAAAAAAAAAAATGAAGTCATCCGCAGGAGCTGAAGGACGGTGCACTAGCTGAGGAACTGACTGCAGAAAGCCCTGAAAACCTGGTCAGCAATGCACGTCAGAACCTGCTTTCCCCAGAATCTTCTCAAGTGAAACTTGGCTGCTGTATTTCAGCTCCTTTAAAGTCATTCACCAGGGCCAAGTGAGAGGATGCTGAGTCATGTCAGACAATCCAAAACCCATCCTTGGAAGTGCGCCATAAAGCTGAATCTGTCCCATCCCAAAGCCTATGTTTGCAAGTACTATGTTCTGGCTTTCTTCTGCAAGCTCTAACATCAAGGCCGGTCCATCCCACCTGTGCAAGTGCCCAGCTTCTCAAAGCTGTCTGGAGGACTGAGGGCCCCACAGGCTGCTGAAACTCACATGTTTCCCACCTCAGGTCCCTTCAGTCTCTTTACTAAAAGAGAGGAAGGGCCCATAGCATACTCTTCAACCATTGTTGACTGTATTTCCCACGTTAACTTCCAATTAAAGAAACATGCAGCCCTTATAAGGTTATTTCCTATACAGGCACATCATAGTTTCCAAAATTGATCTTTTGACTACTTATTTCTAAAACAATAAGAAAATAAATAGTGGAAAAACTAAGTCTAGAAATCCTAAATTCTTCTTGTCAGCTTAACTAATAATATTTATGATTCTTTCCAGGACATATGCAACCATGTCAACATGTTTTCATGCAAAGTAACCTTATAATATAAAAATATAATACATAACTTACATATATTGTATAAGGCATTAGGGTCAACTTCTACTTATCTTGCTCATATCTAGATTCATTAGCTTACCTTTCCTTAAACTTACTTACTTACTTACTTTTGTTAGTTCTACCCAAAAGTTTGTCCCAGTAATCATGAATTTATGTTTTGATAAATAAGCCCTGCTGTTTTTTACCTTAGTGACTTTAGACAGACTCTTTCTTCTTTCTTAAGTAGATTTACCTACACTTGTACACTTATGTATAAGATACTCATTTTGCAAGACATAGTCCCTCTCGTTCACTTTCTCTCTTTCTCTCTCTCTCTCTCTCTCTCTCTCTCTCTCACATACAACATTGTTTCCTCTATTCTGCTTTCAGAAAGAGATTTTGATCAGATTCTAAATGTTTCTCTAACTGGACTCTGTACTTACCTCTGTTCGAACAGTTGCCACTACACTTCGTAGTGATTTACTTGCCCATCTGTTTCTTTGTGACTGGAAGTCACCTAATATTCATTTTACCTATGCATGTGTTGTTTCTCTACATTTTTGATGTTTTTCATAAAGGTATCTCCTTCAGCAATTTCTACATAATTATTAGTGGAGAGAATAAATCATTGTGCATCATAAGATTGCATGTGGAAGATAATATGTTTCCTACAACAAACAGGAAAACAGTGAGAACTGAATAAAGATATAAACCAATCCCCTTAGATTATACATTATTGTTTCCTGAATAGCTGGCATCAATCTTAGCACATGTCTTCAAGGCTGAGGTGTGAATGACATGATAATGAAGTGTGAATGTTGGAAAGTGGCACATTTGTAGGAATACTCACCTAAATCTAATTTTACCAACTTTTTTGTTTCAATTTCTACTAATTGTGGTGCATGATTGTCCTAAAAGAACAAGTACATTTTAACTGACAAGTGATTCAGATTCATTGGTTTGTGGATGCCAGTTGGATAGCACCGCTTTGCTGGTGAGTCTTGGCTGTAGATCCTTGAGATTTGTGCTGTAATGATTTTTTCTCCTGGAACAGCCTGTCACATTCTATTTACGTGTAGTTATTGGCAAATAAAAACCTAGGGTGAGTCATCATAAGGTAAAAGCCTAAAACCTTAGTTTGGAATTTTAGGACACCTGTGTTTTCATGGAGAAACTGGTTAATATGTATATTGTTTTTGGCTTGTGTTATGGATACTGTGACGTCTGTATTAGGTTTCATTTAAATTAGAAATTATTAACATATCTTCCTGAATTTACCCTCTGACATTGCCTAATGATTTTGCTATTTTGAATATTTCAACTCTATGGGTTTGGGTAAATAATATCTTTACTCTCAATATTTTCTTTCCACCAAACATCCACTCCAGCTCATTTTCCTAGAATGTTACCAGGATGATTTTTTTTTAAATCCAAATTAATTGTGTTATAGCTTATATAAGAACATGCTATGGCACCCAATTCCTCTTGGAATAAAGCAAATAGTTTAACTTTTCCTTTAAGGCCTTTTGATAGGACCGATAATTCCCTAACCTTGTCTCATTTTATTCCTCACTTTTCTTTGCTGTAGTCACACTGATTTCTTTCTGAGCCTTACACTTGTGAAGCTCCCTCAAACTGCACAGTCTTATATGTGGAGTAGTTTTTGCTTGGGGTGTCAGTTTTTTCTTGGGATGCCAGTCTATCTTTTTTTTGAAATATAGCTTTTATAAATGTTTGTTGTTGTTTGTGAACTTTTGAAATGAACAGTATTTGTGAATTTATTTATTTTATTTTTTGAAATTCAGTGTGTGTGTGTGTGTGTGTGAGAGAGAGAGAGAGAGAAAGAGAGAGAGAGAGAGAGAGAGAGAGAATGAGAAGGTCTTCTATCCATTGGTCCATTCCCCAAGTTCCCAAAACACCCAGAGCTTGGTCATATTGGGTGGCAGAGACAGAAGTACTTGAGTCATCATTTGCTGCCTCCTAGGGAGAAGGTTAGCATGGCAATAAACCAGAAGTGGTATAGCCAGGACTCAGAGAGCCACTCTGATACGTAATGTCAAAGTCCTAGCAACTCAAACCATGTGCCAAATGGTCACCTCAGTTTCTTACTAGAAAGCCTTATGTCAGCTTGCTTCTTCCATATACTGCCCGTTAGTAGCACTTGTCATATTTGAAGTTGGACTTATGCTTGTTAGGATTATTTGATGATCCTATTTTTTTCATCTAGCTATGAATCCTTAAGGTGAGCAAATGGTATCTTTTACTCACTATGGGATTGCAGCATCTACCACACAGCCATGGGAATATAAAATGAAAATAATATTTTTATTCCATCATTAAAGTGATGACTTGGTTTGAATAATAAGTTAGACAAGGGGCCATCTCTGTGGCACACTAGATTAATCCTCTGCCTGCAGCGCCGGCATCCCATATGGGCACCGGTTCAAGTCCTGGTTGCTTCTCTTCAAGTCCAGCTCTCTGCTGTGGCCAGGGAAAGCAGTGAAAGATGGCCCAAATGCTTGGGCCCCTGCACCCACATGGGAGACCAGGAGGAGGCTCCTGGCTCTTGGCTTCAGATTGGCGCAACTCTGGCTGTTGCGACCATTTGGGGAGTGAACCAGCGGAAGGAAGATCTTTCTCTCTCTTTTTCTCTCTCACTGTGTGTAACTCTACCTGTCAAATAAATAAATAAATAAAATGTTAGGCAAAACAAAAACCATGTAACATCACATGCTAAATTCCACAACACTGAAAAGTGTGGCTTTAGGCACTTCCTGCAAGCTCATCCTTGGTTAGGCAGAATACTAACAGTAAGAATAAAAACAATAGCAACAATAAAACAGCAGCATCAACAACAGCAGGAAATCAACAGTGGTTTTGATGATGATGGCCACAGTGTGAGGGCCCACAAAGTACAGATTTGATTTCACAAAGCATATTCTAAATCCAGGACGCAGACTAGCAAACTCAGTTTTATTCCACTTACAGGAGAGAAAACATAGTCTCAGGAAGATAACTCAATGACTGATCTAATATAGGAAGCTAGAGTATGAAATCTCACTTTATTCTGGAACCTTCTTCAACATTTCACCCATATGAAGACTTATAAAGTAGATTTAAAGAGTAAGAGGCAAAATTATTCACAGCCATGAGAAGCATCCATAGTGCATGCCATGTATCAGCTCATGAGCCTTTTTCTCTCTCTCTGTATCATGTGCTGCTTGAAAGGAAGGGTGGAAAAATATTATCAGGCATTTCTTTTTTGAATTACAGTGCAGAGCATCATTTCCAAAACAATGATGCTTGATAAATGTTTGTAAAAATAAAATTTGGATGTTGCATCATCTCTTCTCACAAAATGAGTGATGCTCATTCAAATAGAAGAAATGATTAACCTCACAAACATTGCAAAATGCAGAATATAATATTGCATGTGCTTCCTAAATATATTTCTTTTTTTTTTTTTGACAGGCAGAGTGGATAGTGAGAGAGAGAGAGACAGAGAGAAAGGTCTTCCTTTTTGCCGTTGGTTCACCCTCCGATGGCCACTGCGGCCGGCGCATCTCGCTGATCCGAAGCCAGGAGCCAGGTGCTTCTCCTGGTCTCCCATGCGGTGCAGGGCCCACGCACCTGGGCCATCCTCCACTGCCTTCCCGGGCCATAGCAGAGAGCTGGCCTGGAAGAGGGGCAACCGGGATAGAATCTGGCGCCCCAACCGGGACTAGAACCCGGTGTGCCGGCGCCGCAAGGCGGAGGATTAGCCTGTTAAGCCACCGCGCCGGCCCCTAAATATATTTCTTATAACTGCGTATCTAAAAGGCTATGAAGCTAAAAAACGTCCAGCTTGTACTAGTAACTAATTTTGACTTAATTAAATTATGCTAGTAAAAGTAGTCCTTATTATAAATTTTATAATCTTAAAATAAAGTAGTGGGTGGTTATTTTTATTATACAAGTACAGCTTACCTATAAATTATGGATCACTTGGCATTTCAGAAATATTGCTCAATTTACAAAATAGTCTTCCATAAGTACTTCCAACCTCTAAAATCTGAATATTTAAGAAATGGAACGAAAATTCTCAGCAGTACTCCGAGATGCTTCAGTCACCCTTTGTTTTCTGATCTGTTTTTCTCAGTGTGTATGTGTATATGGTTACGATGGAGACACAGCATAGGAGAAGAAATGTATAAGCTCTACCCATTCTTGCTGTTACCACGGCATCTCAAGTCTGTCTCACTGTAACTCAAAATCTGAGTTAACCTACATGTGGTTCCTCTGCCTCACTGGTCCCAGCAGAATGCAGCTTCGCAGGGAGCCACCAGAGTGAGGCCAATGAACCTAGTTTGCAGTACTAATTCTCTCTGAATTGTTTCTGCCAATTACCAGGTTGAAAATTTAATGGAAAAAATTCATTTCCATCTGAGCTTCTGTTTCCTCTTCTGTAGAAATGGGGCTCCAAATAGCCTTTACTTCATAATATTCTAAGGAACTTTAAATGTAGTAACAATAATGACAAGTGTTTTGCAAATTAGAAAGCATAATATTTGAGTTTGATTTTGGAATCAAGTAAAAAAGTTCCTCCAGTTATTTGACAACTGAGCATTTTTAGTCCCAGTGAAAGGCAAAAATGAAGTAGAATGTGGGTTTCTGATCTGAATGGCCTGATACCCGTTTTTTACTGTCTTACTGGCATGGGCTCTGGGTATGTAACTTCATTTCTGAAGTATGTAACCACACAAGTATTCATTTTCAATTTTATCATCAGAAAAATGGGAATAAGATCTCTTTTGGAGAATATTTGTGAGGATGAGTAACAAAATAAATATGAAGTTCTTGCAAAATGGACATGCACATATATTTTTATAAAGGATCTGTTGTCTCCATTGTCATAATTTTTATTGCTTAAGTACTATAGAAAAAATAATTGTGGGATGACTAATATAAAAGTAAAAATCAAAGTTTAAAAATAAATGAGAGAAGAAAAAAAACTTAATTCTAAAGATGCACGGTTTCTTTATAGTTTGTATGGGAATAAATTGGGCTTTAATTTAATGTGTTGCCATGACAATTGAACATTTCTTTCCCCTTCAATGAAGACATTAACAAAAAGTGTAGGAAACACAGAGCACACACTGGCATTCCTCTGAGGGAATTTGCGGGTTAGTCTTGTCTTTTGTGTAAACGAAGGGCTGAGGGAGATAATTGGCTGCCGCATTTCATATTTTCAAGAAGACAAGCAAAAAGTAGCTTGTTCCTTCCTTTGGAACTGAAATGTCAAGCAAATAAATGGCACTGTGGCTCTGCACCATGTGTGTGAGCAGGGATGATTCACAGCCTAGGAGCATCCTGGGTTCAGGACCAGAGCTTGGTGATTTTATTCTCCAGACCACATTTAAACAAGTGTGCTTTTAAAGATAACTGTAATAAAATCTTATGTTTCAGGTCATAAACTGTTAGCAGCAAGAACCCTGGAGAAGAACAAGCTTTTCCTGATATTTCTCTCTGAAGGATTCCCCTTTAAGACCAGGTGCCCAAGATAACCTCTCACCCCATCCACAGCCAGGAGTTCTCTCTCAGACTGAGTAATGTGTTCTTGTCTGTATGTCCTGCATCTGTTTTTCATGGCAGTAACCACACAAAGTACTGATGTTCCATTGAATTCTCTGTCTTCTACCACAGTGTTAATTTTTCAGGTCAGGCACAAAATTCATTTTTATGTGTCCCTAGAAACTAGCAAATACTCAGGCACAGGAGCTCAGAATTTGTGAGATGACTGCACTGCTACCCATATGCTTTATCTTTCTTGGATATGTTGTTGCTTCATTATTAACGGAGAAACTGTCAGAGAAAGCAACAGGCAAGTGATATTTGGGATTGTAATATTGATTTAAATAAATCTCCTTTGAACACCCTTATCTATAGAGAATGTGGTAGTCTTTTGCAGCCCATTGGTAGAATGGTTTTGAAACAATAAAATTACTATAATTAAGATGATATGCGCTGGCGCCATGGCTCAACAGGCTAATCCTCCGCCTAGCGGCGCCAGCACCCTGGGTTCTACTCCTGGTCGGGGTGCCGGATTCTGTCCTGGTTGCCCCTCTTCCAGGCCAGCTCTCTGCTGTGGCCCGGGAGTGCAGTGAAGAATGGCCCAAGTGCTTGGGCCCTGCACCCCATGGGAGACCAGGAGAAGCACCTGGCTCCTGCCTTGGGATCAGCACAGTGCGCCGGCAGCAGCGCGCCGGCCGCGGCGGCCATTGGAGGGTGAACCAACTGGAGGGTGAACCAACAGCAAAGGAAGACATTTCTCTCTGTCTCTCTCTCTCTCACTGTCCACTCTGCCTGTCCAAAAAAAAAAAAAAAAAAAAAAGATGATATGCTTGGCCGGCGCCGCGGCTCACTTGGCTAATCCTCTGCCTGCAGCGTTGGCACCCCTGGTTCTAGTCCCCGTTGGGGTGCCAGATTCCATCCCGGTTGCTCCTCTTCCAGTCCAGCTCTCTGCTGTGGCCTGGGAAGGCAGTGGAGAATGGCCCAATTGCTTGGGTCCTGCACCCATGTGGGAGACCAGGGGGAAGCACCTGAATCCTGGCTTCTGATCGGCACAGCGCACCAGCTGTAGCAACCATTTAGGGGGGTGAACCAACAGAAGGAAGACCTTTCTCTCTGTCTCTCTTTCTCACTGTCTACCTCTGCCTGTCAAAAAAAAAAAAAAAAAAAAGATGATATGCTTTTCAGTCAGACTAATTTGAACTTTCATCCTAGCTTATATTCACCAAAACCAGGGAATGCAAAAGAATAAAAAGAGTATAAGCAAGAATATTATGACTTTTTTTTTTATTAAGTCATTAGGGGACAGCAAAACTTAAATTTGCAAGGTATTTTGAGAATATTATGAAAGAATGTATGCCAAAATATAGCTCCCTTCCTAATACATAGTAAATGCTTGTTTTTGTTCATTGCTTGTTTCCATTCTAGCCCATGGGTTTTTTTTTTTCTGTATGTTCATTCTATATCCTACACTACAAAGTGTATGTGACAGGCTAAGATATTAAAAGAAAGCCTGACTTACGGATTTACTCCTTAGAAACTTCTGAATCAACCACATACTTCTCTAAGAAAGACACAGAACAACAGTGAAGCCAAGGATTAAAGAGTATCAGTCTCTATTATCATGTGGAGGCCTAGGGCTAGGAGACAGAGACCTCAGTTCATGTCTGGACTCTGCCATTCTTTCTGCTGTTCATCCTTTGGCAATTTGTTCCTCTTTAGCCCTTTGTTTCTTCATCTCTAAAATGGGTTAGTGAATTCTATCTCATGAGAGAATATTAAACTAGAATCAACCACTGTGAGGCCATCAATTATATTTATGTTAGTCACCGTCATGACCCTAGATCTTGATGCTGTACTCTGTAGATGCTAATTGTTCAATAAATATTTATGGACTGAATTGACAAATAGATTTATTAAAAGGAAGACCATCATTTCTAAGTCAGCTCAAGCTGCTTTTTGTTGCTGCCTACCAAAAGGGTTCTTACTGTTAGGGATGCTTTCTTTAAACTCCCATGAGACTAAGTTGTTTCTTTTTTAGAATACTCCATGTTCTCTTTATCATCTCCTTTGCTTTACTCATAAATTTACCATACTTTCAATGCCAATTCCATGTTTACCTTTAAATATTTTCCCATTTCCATTGTCCATCTAAAAGTCTAGAATAAGAAACAACTTTTTCCTGTCATCTTAATACTCTATTTTCTTCTTTGAATCTTCGAGTTCTTATATTCTATTTTGTAGTATATCAGAGCTCCATCTGCGAACATACATTAAATAAATCTCTTTTTTTTTCTCTTCCAGTTCTATGCCATAGACTGTCACTGAAATATGATGATACTTTGTGCTGAGTACCATAATTATTCAGTCCATGTAATATCATAACTGTGGGAATGCTCACTTATTCCCGATCTACAATGTACTATTATTCCTCTGGGTGAGAATTTAATCTTTACTCCTGCTTTATCCTATCAATAGACATTTAGTGAAGGGAATGTTTTTAGAAGATTAAAACATTACCAAGAACAGAGGCCGGTAGTGTTCATCTATGTAAATCTCAGCATAATCAAAAAGCAGCCACCACGTCAGAACCTGATAACTGTTCTACAGTGCCCATTCTCCCTTTCTTCCACAGAAATAAAATGCTCATTTCTGGCAGGGCTACTAACTTGCCTTACTAAAGCTACATTTCCCAGCATCCACTGTGGAGTGGTCACGTGACATGAATTCTATCCAGTAAGTTAACTAAATTATCCTGTTGTAGCTTCCAAGTATATCCTTAAGGAAAGAGTCCTTCATGTACTTGTTAGGCTTTATTTTTCGTCCTTTCTTCTTTCTTGTTGCCTGAAATGTGGAGACGCACTTATTGTTTAGCACATGAGACACAGCCATGGTGGAAGAGTGCAGCAGACAGACTGCGGTTGTTTTCTAGAGCACAGTTGCTGTGTCATTCTGGATTGCACATGCAAACTGTTTGACAGCATGAAGAAGAAATGAATGTCTCACTTTGTTTAATCCATATTTTTATAACTCATAAGTAAAATCATAGCATGTGCTCAAACATTATTTAAGTTAAATTACCTTAAAAACTGCTTTTTTTCATATCTTTAGTGATTCACCTGACTTGGAAGTTTTTAAGGATAGAATGTATTTGACTTTCAAATTGCTGTTTAGGGAAACACAGCCCAATAAACAATTAAAAACTCAAGACAAGGTCAAAATCTTGGAATGAATCAGAACAAATTCTATGTTTTCTTTTTTTTTTTTTTTTTCAGAACTATGGCATGGAGACAGAGGATAGAAAGGGAATTTAATTTAATACTGCCCCCCGCCCCCGCCTAGGACTCTATGGCTATTCAAAGATAAACCAGGTAGACACATCACTCCTGAGTTTTTGCTAACCCATGGGATACATACTAAATAAATTTAGACTTTAAACAAAAGAAAGCAAAATTTAATTTTTTAATAACCAAGATATACTTTGTGCAAGTACGTCTGGATAAGGAAAATGCAGGATAGAGCACGGAGATTATCAATATGTAGTGAATATGTAACTACCCCATATTTTCTTTATACATATAGTTTTTTGGGTAGTACATAGTGTTTTCTGATGTGTACAGAGTCAAAATTATTTTTCTTGGAACACTTAGATAGCTATAACTGACCACTCCATATTCATTGCTGATATAGATAATTCTGGAGACATGAAAAAGCATACAATTTTCGAGATGGAAACAAAAAAAGGCTGGCTAGCCATGAGTAGAGAGAATGTTCTAGAGAAATAAGTAATGACACTGGCTCTGGGGATGCTGGTGTTATATCCTTGGGATCTATTGCACAATAATGGCTGATCTTGATCTCCCCAAATGAGGCCATGAACTCTCCCTTATTGCCCAGGGTAAATGATTTTTAATAACCCCCTATTGATTCATAAGAAGCTAGTTTCTGATCATCTAAGTGTGAAGATTCAAATAGTATCTAGTAAATTACAATAAAATCTATTATGAAATATGTTGGAAGTATCAGAAACAAATAAAAGAAAGAATCCCTGAATTTAGTTAGTAAGACAGTTCTTAAAAGGAGTTAAAAATTGGTGATTGGGTCTTGAGACAAAAGTATTTCACAAAATAAAAAGGTATTCTAGGAAGGAAACAATGCAAGAGAAACACTGTTGAAAGTGTCTGGTATTTTAAAGTATCAGTTAGATAGGAGTCAATTATTTCTAATGTTTTTTTGCACAATGAGGGAATCACAACATACAACAACTTGCAATATATTTCAAGTTAACTAGAAGAATCTGAAATTCTAGAATAAAGAAATATAAAGGCTTGAGAAAATGGAAATACAAATTACCTTGATTTTATCTTTACACATTGCACACATGTTTACTTGATACATCTTTATATTATGCATCGATTAAAATAAAAATAAAAGCAAGATAAATATTAGAAAGTAGCCTTGGGTGGTTAGGGAGAAGGTTGTAAGAGTCAGAATGGAGGAGGATAGAATCAGAAGGGTTAGAAATGATATTTTTGTCCAAACTCGCTCCTGGTTTAGAAATATTTTCAGGGCCGGTGCTGTGCCGTAGCAGGCTAAGCCTCTGCCTGTGGTGCCAGCATCTCATATGGGCACTGATTCCTGTCACGACTTCTCTTCCAATCCAGCTCTCTGCCTACGGTCTAGGAAAGCAGTGGAAGATGGCCTTTGTCCTTGGGTCATTGCACCCACATGGGAGACCTAGAAGAAACTTCTGGCTTCGGATTGGCTAAGCTCCAACTGTTGCGGCCATTTGGGGAGTGAACCAGAAGATGGAAGACCTTTCTCTCTGTCTCTCCCTCTCTCTGTGTATAACTCTACCTCTCAAATAAATAAATTCTTTAAAAAGAAGCAAAAAAGAAATACATTTTCTACTTATGGTTTTCTGGGCTTTACTTTGGAAATTTTAGAAAATGCTACAGTTTGTTACTTTGTGGGACAGTAGTCTGTCATTTTCCAATAATTCAAATGACCACATAATAATAATAACAATAATAATAATACTTGTCATTTACTTTCATATTGGACATAAATATGCATATCTATATGTTTTTTTGAGAACTAATATTTGTATTTTGTTGGTAGATAAACCTGATTCACATCCCAGTTTTTCTACTTCTTAGCTACACATTACTTTTCTAGTTACTTAATATTTCTGAACCTATTAGTTGTTGTGCATCCTTTTGCCCAAAATTCAAAACTTTAAATGCTCCAAAATCCAGGCACTGAAATAATATCTAAGGTGAAAATTCCACATTTGTCCTGATGTGCAGCATTACAGTCAAAATAGGGATGCACTAAACATATTATATAATATTATCTTCAGGCTACATGTATAAGGTATATAAGTAAAATAAATGAATTTCTTGTTTAGATTTGAGTCTCATCTTCAATATGTCATTATCTATATGCAAGCATTCCAAAAAAATTCCTTAATTTGGAATACTTCTGGCCCCTGGCATTTTGGATAAAGGACAATAAAATGTGCCTCAACTATTAAATATATGGATATATATATAATTATATTGAGCCAATACTGATATATTTATATTTATATTCTTTACAATGTAAAGAATCCATCACACAGATTTTTCATAGTTGCTGGCTTCTGCTTTTCCACCTCTCTTCAAATCCTTTTGCAAGCTCACTGAATCAGCTACTACTATTTTTACCTTCTTTTCATTTCACCACCGTATACTTTCTACTAAAATTGATGATAAACAAATGAGTTATTTTTTTAAACTTCTGCATGGTGTTTTGAGAACTTTAAATAAAGGTATATTTTTATAGCATCTGCTATCCAGACAATTAACTGGTCCAGGCTTTGGCTCAGCTGGTGGCTGTGATATGGGTAACTGTTTTATTCATTGATACTGCTTTTTAATAGCTTATTATATACTACAGGAAGACTCCATCCCAATATATTTCAATGAAATTCTTTATGAGAAAACCAATAAATAAACAACAGCAGACTGGTTTAAAATGGTAACTAATATATTATCGATTAACTCAGTAAAAATTTGAATTTTCATATGAAATATATTATCAGAATTCTGTGTGCAGAATTAAGCATTTAATTAATACCTTATCTTTGCTATGGATATAACACTGATTTCAAGGGATATGTTTCATATGGTTAAAATGAAAGAGAACTGATCTGCAATATTAAACTTTTATGCCATAATTACTATCACAATTTTTAGACCCGTGGCATAATATGGGAGTTGATGGGAAAATCATATCCAGTAATTATCACAGTAGGGCTTGTCTTCTTGCTAAAGAACAATTTATTTTTCAAGATTCGACTCAACTTTGTCTCTGCTATAAAACTCTCTGAACCCTGCTCACTTCGCACCAAGTGGAAGGCCGTATTCACTTTTGGTTACCTTTGTTACCCTACACAGGTTTCTCTTGTACTACCTATAGGGTTATGTTGTTTTTGTTTATGTGTTTTTTATCTCCTATCAGACTCTGAAATCCATAAAGAAAAAGCAATTTTAGATTCATTTCTTCAATTTTAGTACTTAATTCTGAAAAAGGAAGCACCTATGTTTCACACAAATTTCACGTTTTTCACTCCAAGTAATAACTATTAATACCTTCCCCACTATGCAACATTGCCCTAGAGTAGAGTTGTCATAGTAACTATGAATAGTCAAATTTGAACCTAAGCTTAATAAATAATAGTTTTTAATAAATTAGTATGCCCTAAAGATTGCATTCAAATTTAACTAGCCATCATGTATTTTTATCTACTAAATTTGACAATTCTGTTTAGAGACAGAGAGAGAATCTGTATATCTGTGTGATTGAAATGAGGGAAAACTTTTTGACAACTTTTAGTGACATACTTAACTCAGTTTAACCAAAAGAGAAGTCTCCATATTCCAGAGAGGATTTCCTGAATCACTTTGCAATGGAAATGAACGCTAAAGCTTCCTTGTTTCACTCCAGGACAATTTATGCCAGTGAACCAGTTAGGAGGAAGTATGTAGAATTTAGAACAAATTTTTAATCTGGCTGATGTTACACGACATCAATACTCTTGTTCCAAATTGAATTTAATAAATAAGAATTCAGATACAAACTCTATTTTATTTCTGTCTTCCTCAGATGTAAATTTTAAGCTTCTTTTTCTCTCTCTCCACTTTTCCTTTACCATAATTACTACTACTAACCATAATTGGAATCTTCACATATATCCAATAAAATGTAAAAAAGAGTTGACAAATTAATTTTGTAACAAATATGTAGTCAATTTTACTCTTTATATACTCGAATAGATTTTATTACACTGTGAATTTGGTGTTTGCTTTTCAATATTTTTAGAGATGGTGGCTTAATCTTTACAGTTCTAGTGTGAAAAGGAATTCATCATTTTAAGAACCAGAAAATTCCCTCTGGGGGAGACAGAATATTAAGCATAATGCTGCCTTCCCATGACCTCTACACATTTTACATAGCTATGACTTTTTTTTTTTAATTTATTTGACAGGTACAGTTATAGACAGTGAGAGAGAGAGAGAAAGGTCTTCCTTCCATTGGTTCACTCCCCAAATGGCCACTACAGTGCTGCACCAATCTGAAGCCAGGAGCCAGATACTTCTTCCTGGTTTCCCATGAGGGTGCAAGGGCCCAAGTACTTGGGCCATCCTCCACTGGCCTCCCGGGCCACAGCAGAGAGCTGGACTGGAAGAGGAGCAACTGGGACTAGAACCTGGCGCCCAAATGGGATGCTGATGCCACAGGTGGAGGATTAACCAAGTGAACCACGGCACTGGCCCCCATAGCTATGATTTTTTTAGATAAACCAAAAGTTGTTTCAACCCACAAGGTATATTTCAAATAGCTCAATTAATTATACTATTTATCTGTATCAACCCATCATAAAATATACTTCCCTACTGCACAAAGGGCTCTTCTCGATGCTTTCTAATGCAGTAGAAGTTAGGGATGCTTTTCAATCTGCATTCCCATCAGGTTACTGACTGTGAGGAACAAACCCTATCTTGGCACCATTGTATCCATAATATTGAGCAGAATATCTGATATGTTCAGATTCAATACATATTTGTAACATAATGGATAGATTTCTGCCTCACTTGGCTTAAAACCTTCAAAAATGAAAATAATATCCTATGAATACCACAAATACCTGATCATTGAAGACATCCTTCATATACTAAGTTGTTTAATGTATATATTTGAACACTTTAAGCAATCTACATTCCAGGATGCATTCTATGACCTGCTGACTATAAAGTTAAAAATGAGAGATAAGTGTCCTGCCTTCAAGAGTTAAAGTCTCCCATCAATTTAACCCTGTGATTTTTTTTTTTTTATTTTACAGGTAGAGTTATAGACAGTGAGAAAGAGAGAGAGAAAGGTCTTGCTTCCATTGGTTCACTCCCCAGATGGCCACCACGGCAGGCGCTGTACCGATCCAAAGCCAGGAGCCAGGTGCCTCCTCCTGGTCTCCCATGTGGGTGCAGGGGCCCAAGCACCTGGGCCATCCTCCCCTACCCTCCCAGGCCACAGCAGAGAGCTGGACTGGAAGAGGAGCAACTGGGACTAGAACCTGGCGCCCATACGGGATGCTGGCACCACAGGCGGAGGATTAACCAAGTGAGCCATGGCACCGGCCCCCATAACCCTGTAATTTTTGAAGCCACACAAAAATTAAAGTTACTTTAATTTTTTAAAAATTTTAATTGATGTCCTCTTTGTCAACAAAATTCATAGCTATACCTCATGCTAATTTGCTATTAATTTACAATTCTTCACCCAATTCCCTTTAACTGTGCAATGATAATGTCTATCAAGTTCATATGTTCTCTTACTTCTTTTTTTTAAAGGATTTACTTTATTTATTTGAAAGACAGAGTTACAGAGAGAGGTAGAGACAGAGAGAGAGAGGTCTTCCATCTGCTGGTTCACTCTCTAGATGGCCGCAACGGCCAGAGCTGCGCCGATCTGAAGGCAGGAGCCAGGAGTTTCTTCTGGGTCTCCCATGTAGGTGCAGGGGCCCAAGGACTTGGGCCAACTTCTACTGCTTTTCCAGGTCATAGCAGAGAGCTGGATGGGAAGAGGAACATCTGGGACTAGAACTGGCACCCATGTGGGATGCTGGCACTTCAGGCCTGGACTAAACCTGCTGCGCCTCAGCACCGGCCCCTCTTTTTAACTTGACATTGCTTCATGTCTATGGAACAAAATTTTGCAACAGATTTGTCTAAAATTTATGCTATAAAATTATTTTTACAATTTAAAATTTTAAGCATTGAATTTAACATTTTAACTTTGATTTAGACATTTTAGCTATAATCTTTATTTGTTTGGTTTTTTAAAAATATTTAAAAAAATATTTTGTGGAACTGGTATTGAGGCATAGTAGGAATAGATATCATTTGTGATCCCAGCATCCCATATGGGTTCTGGTTCATATCCAGGCTGCTATACTTCCAATGCTGCTCCCTGCTAATGGCTTGGGCAAAGCAGTGTAAAATGGCCAATGTGCTTGGGCCTCTGCTATCCCCTTGGGAGGCTTGGAAGAAGCTCCTAGCTCCAGAATTTGTCCTGGCGCAGCTCTGGCTATTGCAGCCATTTGGGGAGTGAAACTACGGAGGAAGATCTCTCTGTCTCCCTCTCTCTGTAACTCTATCTTTCAAATAAATAAATAAATCTTTAAAAAATTACTTATTTGGGCCGGTGCCATGGCTCAATAGGCTAATCCTCTGCCTGCGGTGCCGGCACACCAGGTTCTAGTCCCGGTCAGGGCGCCGGATTCTGTCCCAGTTGCCCCTCTTCCAGGCCAGCTCTCTGCTGTGGCCAGGGAGTGCAGTGGAGGATGGCCCAAGTGCTTGGGCCCTGCACCCCATGGGAGACCAGGAGAAGCACCTTGCTCCTGCCTTCGGATCAGCGTGGTGGCTGGCCGCAGCGTGCCGGCCACGGCAGCCATTGGAGGGTGAACCAACGGCAAAGGAAGACCTTTCTCTCTGTCTCTCTCTCTCACTGTACACTCCGCCTGTCCAAAAAAAAAAAAAAAAAAAAAAAAAAAAAAAACTTATTTGTACATATCTAATGGGATACAGTCCAATAATACATGGATTAAATGGGTAATGATCAAATCAGATCAGTTAACCTTTCAATATCCATCAACAATCTTTCAAAAATTTTTTTTATTCAGACTCAAAAGTTGTGCATCTCTATGGGACAACAGTGTCACATTTCAGCAAAGGCAAATAATGCGTACTGATCAAGGGAAAGCAATCAACATCTCCCTCTCCCTGTTACCACCCAGTGCTTGGGGCCTTCAAGTACCTCTCTTCTATCTGTTTATAAAATATACAACAGTCAGCCTCACTGTCCTGCAGAACAAAAATAAACAAATTATTCCTTTGATAGAAACATTTTGCTTATTGTTTTCCAACCTTTTTCTATTTGTCCTTCCCTTTACTCTTCCAACACCTGCCGCTCATTTGTCTATATTCAGATCAACTTTTTATTTTTTGTCCTCCAATCATAAGAAAAAATATGTTATTTATTATTCTGAGTCTGACTTATTTGACCTATTATGATGCTATCCATTTTCATTTGCTTTGCTGCAAATGATAAGGTATATTTCTTTATTTAATCATAATCCATTGTTTCTTAGCAAATATTATTGTTGTTGTCTATGTCTTCCACAGAGGGGAGAAGGAGAACAAAACAGTTTGTCTTCTATTACCTTTCCCTGCTCCTTTTGAGCATCTCTAGTTTTCCTTTATGCTACATAAAGGGGAGTGGAACTATTTTTCTGCCTAGAGCCTACTGGATGTTTATAACATCATTTAGAGGCAATTAAAAGTACCAACTTAAAAAGTAGTCTGGTGGGCTTGGAACCTTGGCACAGTGGGTTAACCCACTGTCTGCAGCACTGGCATGCCATATGGCTGCCAGTTTGTTTGCCAGCCGCTACACTTTCGATCCAGCTTCCTGCTAATGTGCCTAGGAAAGCAGTAGAAGATGTTCCAACAGCTTGGCCCCTGTACCTTCTTGGGAGACCAGGAAGAAGCTCCAGGCCCCCAGCTTCGACCCGGCCTAGTCCTGGCTATTGTGGTTATATGGGGAGAAAACCAGCAGAAGGAAGAGCTCTCTGTTTCTCTGTCTCACACTCTCTCCCTGTACCTCTGACTTTCAAATAAATAAATACATAAATATTAAGAAATAGCCTGCTATAGAGTTATTGTGTTTTGGGTCCAGCCTGAGGTTGTCTTGGCAACACCAGATCAAATGATTTTCTGGGCTTTACACAGCCTGTGGGTTGGACGTCCCATCCCTGCTTAGACTACAGAATTATATTAAACTTGAAAGGTTGAATCAAACCAATGTGAACCCAAATTCAGGCTCAGACATGGGAACATTGAAGATTGTATAACTTTTGTAAGTTTCTGTCTCATCAAATATATAAAACTGAGGACAAAAATACCATTAACAATGTGTTATATGATTGCTCCATGAAATGTAGTATAGTAAGTGCCTGCCAGTTTTTAGTAGGTATGCATACCAGCTAAGACTTCTCTTCTTCCAAAGTTGTTTCTCTGTTACCCCTTTCTTTTTTTTAATATTTATTTGAAAGACAGAGGTACAGAGAGAGAGGAGACATACACAGAAAAAAGAGAGTGGGAGAGAGAGAGAGAGAGAGAGAGAGAGAGAGAGAGAGAGAATTTTCCATACATTGGTTCAACCCCCAAATGGCCAGGAATGGGCCAGGCCAAAGCCAGGAGCCAGAAGTTTCTTCTGGGTCTCCCACTTGGGTGCAGGGGCCCAAGCACTTGGCACATCTTCTGCTACTTTTCCCAGGTACATTAGAAAGGGGCTGGACTGAAAGTGGAGCAGGCGGGACTCCAAATGGCACCCATATGGGTTGCTGACCTTGTAGGCAGCAGCTTAATCCTCTAGGCCATAGCACCAATCCCATCTCTGTTACCCCTTTCTGCAGCCATCCACACTTGAAGCAAGTATCAGAATTTACTTCTGCAGTGGTGGTATACTACGCAACTAGATCTTCCCCTGAGTTCCTCTCCCTGATTCTCTGCCATCATAGTGGAAGTTTGTATAATTATTAGGAAATTGGAATGAAAAGCTAATCATATACAGTCATTCTAGAACAGAGTCTTTTGGGAGATTTGAGTTTATTCTTACCTTCTCGTGTTATGTAAGGCTTCAATTTGTACAGAGTTAGGTTTAAGATGTAGCTTTTACACTTATTAAATATGCATGTCAGGCAAGTATCCAAATTTTCTTAGTTTAATCACATATAAAAGGCAAGGCTCAATAATATCAATGTTGCATAGTTACTTAAGACTCCATGTGCGAAGTAATTGACTGGTTTCTTGTGATTTGCTTCCCATACTATGCTCCGATTCCCTGGTGTACTTGTCATTGGTTAGTAGTTCCCCATCCAGGGGCTAATTTCCTGACATCTTCTATATCTAGGTGCCTCCAGTTAGTCAGTTGTAGTTAACTGGATATGTCTTAAAGTGAGGCTCATCACTTCTGGCCAAAGTGGTTAAGATACAGATTTGCTTTTGTTGTAGTCGTTTCCCTTAGACTACTGACTAAAGAGAAGGAAATACTGGTATCTATAAGAATGGAAAGCCATGAAGATTTTTGGCTCTCTGAGTACCACTTGACTAGGACTAATACATTAAACTCTGACATAACTGGACAGTGAACTTGCATTGTTTTAAAGCACTGACAATTGAGAAGTTTTCTGCTTGTGCAGCTAAGAACATTTTGTTATTGCTGACATCATTCCCTCTTTCCATATGGACACATGGCAGATAGCACAGGGTACCACTTGACTTAACCTTCCTATTAATACCCATTGTGATGACTTAAATAATTACAAAAGATAATTGCCTTATGAATCCTAGAAAAATCATAATTTTCCAATTCATCTTAGCCTTTTTTTCCCTTCAGATAATTATCAAGGACTAAAATGAGAATATATCAGTATAAAGGTTTAGAATAATAGGTACAAGAGATCCATTCAAATGTTTATTTTTTCCTCTTTTTATCCAATAGGTATCAAAATATAGATTGCAGCTTTTGGGCTTTATTTAAAACATGTCTGGAAGTTTGTAGAGTTTAGGATTGAAATGATCTGGAGATTATAAAATTTTTTAATAAAAACTACTCCCAAACTTAACATCAAAAGGCATTATAGCTGGTCGGTGCTCTGGTGTAGTGGGTAAAGCTACTTCGTGTAGTGCCAGCATCCCATATGGGCACTGGCTGCTCCACTTCCAATCCAGCTCTCCGCTATGGCCTGGGAAAGCAGTAGAAGATGGCCCAAGTCCTTGGGCCCCTGCACCCATGTGAGAGACTCGGAAGAAGCTCCTGGCTCCTGGCTTCGGATTGGCCCAGCTGCAGACATTGTGGTCATTTGAGGAGTGAACCAGAGAATGGAAGACCTTTCTCTCTCTCTCTCTACTTCTGCCTCTCTTTAACTCTGATTTTCAAATAAATAAGTCTTTTTAAAAAGGCACTGTAGAACTTAATTCAAGCTGTTTTTTTTTTTCCCCAGTAGCTATCACCTAATGAGAATGTATAATAATACTATGTCAAAATTTTTAAAACATATAATTATGGTTTAGGAAAATTTCATGATTAAGTTAGTGGGAATAATTTTACTGGATGAGGTTGAGAAGAAAGAGAATTAAGTAATCACAGCCCTTTAGCACTGTTAATTTTATTTCTAGATCCCATTTAAATACTTAAGCCTGATCTTGTGATTACATACAGTTGAATAGCTTCTTACCTATTCTATCCAACATACTGAAAAATATTTAGAAGAAGATGTCATGACTAAGTCAATTATTCTAATATATTAGATAATGTTTATATGAATAACAAACTGTGAGACAACCAAGATGGTGGAATAGGGAAGGAGTTTAATGTTCTAATCTAGGGGAAGATAGTGAAAAAAAAAAAGGAGACAGTCCAATCTCGGGGAAGAGTTAAATATAAAATGGCAGCAGAAACTCCACACAAATTAGAGGGACATTGAGGATCTACGTGGATGTTGTGGACATGCACAATTCAGGACCCCAGCAGCCAAGAGCCTCAGCATCAGCTTTGGAGAGTGAGGTGAGACCAGATTGCAGCAAGCCAACGGCAGTAAAGATGCTGGAAGATCTTGGAGTGAGTCGGGCTTGGAGCCCTTTGGGGGACAGTGTACCTGCCAACCTAGAGGGAAAAAAAGGGGGTGAGCACGTTTTTCTCTCCTCGATTACCTCGCACCAGCATCCTGTAGCTAGCTGAGAGAGGGAGGGTACCACTTTGGACATATATAACAGGTGTTCCAGCTTGTGTCCGTGCACCCAGCAACCAGCAGGGCAGAGACACTGGAGTCTGATTGGGAGAGTCTGTGGGATATTTGTGTGCTGGAACTATGAAAACACTGCTGCATGTGAAGGTACAGGGGATGGCTGGGACTTGGAGCAGTCACTGTGGGCAGCTCCAACATTTAGGGCTTCCTGATCCCTGGTGAGGGTCATTGCTGTGTGATCTGTGCTCACACAGATGGGCTGCATGGATAATTTGTGTGGTTCTTGTGGCAATGAGAATGAATATTATACCTACTATGGCTAGTGACCAGGCATTGGTCTCCTTGGAGGAGAGGGGGTGATCATGAGTCTATGACAACAGAGCAAAATAATCGTCCCCTCTGATTAAGAAAAGAAGAAGAAGGAGGAAAAGGAGGAGGAAAAGGAGGAGGAAGAGGAGGAGGAGGAGGAGGAGGCGAAATTTATTTACCACACCCAATTTGGGTGTCATCTTTGATACTCCCCTCACCCTGGAGCACTAAGCAGAGCTCCCTGGCCACACGCAGGACACATCTCAGGGTATTCACTGAAAGAGCAGAAACTCCATTAATCCACAGAAGCAGTCCAAAGGTAAAAGCCAACACAAGTGGAAAAGAAATGAAGTATCTCCACAAGCATTAAAAAATAAATGCAGCAATTTCAATAAACAATAAGGAAGACAATATGATGTCTCCAAAGGAACACAACAATTCTTCAATACTAGAATGTGAAAATGAAGAGATTGAAAAAATGCCAGAAACAGAATTCAAAAAATTGATTGTAGGATTTCTTAGAAGTAATCAGAAGCATGGCCGGTGCCATGGCTCACTTGGCTAATCTTCCACCTGTGGCGGTTCTAGTCCCGGTTGCTCTTCTTCCAGTCCAGCTCTCTGCTGTGGCCCAGGAGGGCAGTGGAGGATGGCCCAAGTCCTTGGGTCCCTGCACCCACATGGGAGACCGTGAGAAAGTACCAGGCTCCTGGCTTTGATTGGCGCAGTGCCAGCCTTAGCGGCCGTTAGGGGAGTGAACCAATGGAAGGAAGACCTTTATCTCTGTCTCTCTCTCACTGTTTATAACTCTCTCTTTGTCTCTCTCTCTCACTGTCTAACTCTGCCTGGCAAAAAGAATAAAAAAAAAAGAAGTAATCAGAAGCAAATCCATGCATTAAAGAAATCTATACATGATGTGAATGAACCTTTCAAATATTTTTTTTTCATTTTAATTCTACTTCTTCACTACTATCTTGAAATACTCATATTTTTTATAAAGTGATTTTCTTTATAGTATTTCACTATGTGCTAACAGCCTTGCAAAATCATTGTTGTTACTAAACCTACTTTATTGATAAAGGATTAAATCTCTAAGGTAATTGATTAGTTCAAATGTGTGGAGATAACACATGACATTGAGGAGGCATCAACTGAATTGCATTGCCTGACTGCAAAACTCCAAATGCCATTTGTGAAGACCACTGGGAGGAGCAGTGAAGGGTCCTAATAACTGCCTAGTTCTTGAAATTCTCTGTTTTGCAAATGTCTTAGATTATGGCCAATGTACAATAGATAGAGAAGAAAAGTAGGGGTCTGCATTGTGGCTTAGTAAGTTAAACAACTGTTTGTGACTCTCTAGTCCACTCCCTTAAAAACACACCTGGGGAAGCATCAGATGATGTTTGAGTACTTTGGCTTCTCACCTACATGGGAGACCCAGCTTCTGGCTTCAGCCTTGCCCGGGCCCAGTTGTTGGGGCCATTTTGGGAATAAACTAGCAGATGGAAATTCTCTCTCTCTCTCTCTCTCTCTCTCTCTTCCTCTGTCACTCTCTTTCAAATAAATAAAATATTTTTAAAGAAAAGAAGAACCACATAGAAATAGGGTAGTCTGTATCCCTAAAGAGTACCAACACATGTTTACCCAGGCAGCGTGATGCTAATTACTTGTGATGGGGAGCAATAAACGATGATATCCTGGACATTGACAAAATCTAATTCAGTCATTCATTCAGTCAGTATTTAAGAATCTGTGAAATAGGCCCTAGGGAGTATTACTGTATCATTGCTATCTTCAAAATGCTTGCAATCTTATGAAGAATATAAACATACTAGACATTCAACCTTCACCATAAAGTTCAGGAGACTGGAAAAGGAAATAGCCAACAGCCTGGCTATTCTGGGACAGAATCAAATGAGGAGACTAGAATGGGGTGAAATCTGAGGTCTAATGCAGTTGTAACAAACAACACTGCTTTCCACAGGCAGTTTTTGGATGCAGTTGCCAAATGAAAGTGAAGCATTTTCTACAGAAAAAATTGTTCTTAAGAAACAGGGAAACAAATACAGCAGGATAAAATATTAAACACACACATACACATGCCTGTGCATGCATGGCTATGCTTTCTCTGACCTCACTAAACCCAGGGAACTGTTTGCACTTGAGAATATATCCTGAGGCTTGAAAATGTAAAGCACTTCCCAAATAAACAATCATAACAATTGAAAAATGAACTCACACACACAAAAGCACAGAGTATGAAAATACAGAGCAAAAATAAACTGATATTTCTTGGACAGACACCTTTCTTAAATGAAAAGTAGCTTCAGCAACCTGTTATCCAGCAAATTTACAAGTTATTAAGAATGTCGACTTATTAGAAGGTTTAAATGGTTCTCCAAACTTCACTCAACCTTAAACCTATGACTTTTAGCCAAACCACTCAGTTGATAGTGGGAGCCTTTTATGCCACCTTCCTTATAGGTTCAATTAAACAAAACAGCACACTCACACATTTGATCACTATTTCTTAAGCATCTAAGGCATCTATATGCACTCTTCACATAAACTATACCACATATACTTGGTATATCATGGTGAAAGAACCCAAATATGAATCAAAGACTCACAGAAATGTATGTAAATTTGGACTGCATTGTTAGAAGTTGGGCTACATTGTGCTGTATTCTACACAACAGAGGGATCATAGTGGCTACACAGAAGAAACCAATAAATAAATTGCAATCTGGAGAAGTTGGATATAGTTGGATATAGTTATATGTTCAGAAGGAGAGTGAGATAAGAGAGAAACTAACCCAGCAATATCACATTCATATCAAAGGAAGGGCAGTGTGGTCAACACATAAGCAGAAACAAGAAGCTTTCTGTGTAAAAGGGCTTTAAGGTTAGACAGTGGTTATATTATGTGGGAACTCAAATGTCCAATTAAGGATTTGTTCTGTTTTTCTAAGAGACATCAGAAGCTCTTAATAATTTTGTATAACAAGGTATGGTATGATTTGCAGTGCAAAACAGATCACCCTTTTTCAAAGGAAAGAACAGTAGTGGATACCCTTAAATCAGGCAAGTTATGAGATTTTGTATTTAAGATGATGGTAGCAAGAATGCATACAAATGGCTGAAATCGAGATTTTTGTGAGGAAAATCTTTAGCACTAGCGGAAGTTTATCAGGTAGATGGAAGATAGAGAGGAGCATTTCGAGTACAATTCTATTTTTGGATTGTAAAACAAAATGAGATGATTGTGGTATTTTCAAATAATGACCAGACTTGAGAGTGGACCTCATGTGAGGTGGCAGTAATCCTAAGTATTATTTAGACCATTTTGAGTTTGAGTTATTTTGATCTTTCAACCAAAGATGTGTAGTAGATAGAGATACAGGGGTTCCATGCTCAGAGAAGCTACAGATACCTGGATGTGTGTGTGTGTGTGTGTGTTTGTTACTTTGGCCTCAGGGATATGGTTTGCCTAATATTCAGGACTATCTACATATTTTTAGTATATGTGCTGCCGAAGCGAGCACAACTATCTACATATTTTTAAGGCACAATACAAAACATAAGTGCCAAGCTATGGGTGATGGCAGTGAAATCAATCTACTCTTCACTTGTGCCCACTTCTTCAACCTATGGGAGATAATTGACTCCCCAGAGACTTAAAACTGTATGAAGGTCTACTCAGTATATGTACTGTGAGATGTGTAAGATGGTCATACTGGGATACCTGTTGAATTTACAATTTCACTGCTGGCCAAAGTGTTTGGGAAGGGGAGTACCGACAACTTGCACAGCCCAACAAGCTGCAGGTGCTTGTACAACTTTAAGCTTTCTCATCCATATACCCTGGCTCCATCAGGGAGTGGAGTGCAATAGAAGCACATGGATCTTCTCCCCTGTGAGAACAAGTTGCCTTCCTGAGTGGAGGCTGGCAGCAGTTACAGGCCAAGGGCAGGGAAAGGGAAGTCAGTCAGTCTGGGATTTGGGGAGCTTCGAAGTAGTGACCAAACAACAGAGACCTCATCACGAGGAGGTGGAAAGAAGGAAGTGCAAGGGAGTGCCAGGCATGAATGAAGGTCCTAATTCCCTAAAGAAGTTTCCCTTGTGTCATCAGAATTCATTGATAAAACACAAATTCAAAGATTAAATTAAGAATTACAAGATGGCAATTGCAGTGCTTTATATCCCAAGGGCAAGATCCTCTGATTCTGGGGCCCACACAACTGCACTGTTCATACTCATGACGTGAGCATGGCTAACCTTGACAGTAAAGTTTCTAAGAAATATATAATAGAATCACTAGGATTTTCTCTGACTCTTGAATGTTGTCCATGTACCATGGTTTCTAAAGTACTTCTATTTGCTTTAATCAACTTGAATTCTAAATTTCCAGCATATGTTAATTACGTGTGTCATAGTTAAAAACCCTGAAACCTTTCAAATAATGCTTCCATGAGGAAGGTAAAATTATATTGAGTATCTAAAAAATATCAGCTATTGTTATAAGTAAGTCCATAGGGAACATGCATATCCTCCTTCTGAAATAGCATTATCCTAATTAATTATAATTCATGGTTCATCATGTATAAAGTAAATGTACACTGAGTGCCTGCAACATATTAGGCTCTATTTTAGACCATGAGGGTAAATTAAGAATGATTTGTTTCTGCAACATCTGGGTATAAAGTTTTATTTAAGCCTCAAACAACATTGAGGAGTTAGTATTTTATATCAGCTTTATTTTGATGATGGCATTTGATGCTTAGACTAAATAATTTGTACCAGCTACTACAACATATTTGTGAGAAGTAGGGTTTGAACATGGGTCAGATGGCCTCTGAGCACTAGCTTGCTATGTTAGGTAATGCTATTTTTATTAGAAGAAAACCAACAAATCAAAGCACACTGCTCTTTGAGTACTGTGGATATTACTCCAAGTCCTTCTCTGCAATTCTAATCCAGGGTGTTCTTCACACTTGAACAATCCCTGCAAGGAGTTCATGCTATCAGTTTTGATGTAGCTCATCACTGTGGCAAGGAGTGAGGAAAGAAAGTCAGCTCCCACTATGTTTGGCTTATTTATGCAACCCCCTGAATGGTTACATTAATGGCTTTCAATGACTTGAAGTTTGCTTGTCACAATGTTCACCTCTAAGTATAAATGAATGGTTCCTTTTGCTGCTATGACTTGGATTATTTTACTTTTAAATGTGTTTTCTTAAATTTCCTCAATATTTTCCTACACTAAAATATAAGGGATTATAAGGGGTTTGTGCAAAAGAAGGACATGCACCTTTTTGGAGCAATCCTGCCATGCAAAGGAGTTTCTATACTTATTCCATTTGATCCTCACAATCACTCTCTAAGGTGGCTGTCATTATTTCTTTATCAGAAGAAACTTAGGCTCAGGGAAAATATATCAATATCCCAAGGCTGTTTACTTTATAAGCTCATAATCAGCATCTACTTTTTGTTAGGTATGGTGTTAGTGAACACAACAGCAAGTAAGAAATATAGCCAATAAAGAACAGATGGGACTCTAACCACAAAAATCTCTGCTACAAAAGTGAGTTTTCTTTACAGAACAGAAGTGATGGTCCCATGCAGTTTTGAGTTTTTTCCATCGCATAGTGTGCTGTTATTCATATAGTAGATGTGCTATGAACTGTGAGATTAATGATTATTTCCCAAACTCTGTTTATCAAACAAAGCAAGCATTCTTGAGTCTTCAGAGAATGTGTTCAGACTCAGCTACTACCAACACAATAATTGAACAGCCATCTTAAAGTGGGGAAAATGCCAGCTGCAATTGTCCCTGGATGTCACTGGCTTCAGCACACTGCTAATGAGAGTCACATCATCTGTTTGATGGCTATGTAGCTCCTTTAGTTTTAATCTATTCTGTAGCCAGAGACTGTACGTTAACCCCAGCCAGCTGTATCTGAAATTCATTTTGTGGACGATTAGGGAATCTAAGCCAAAGAGTATGGTTGGATTCATTTAGGATCACAGACATTCAGCTCTGGAAAATGAGTGATCAACACAGACTTCAGGGATTATATAGTTCAACATAATATTGTAGATGAGGGGACAAGTAGAGATGGTGGGGATTTTTCAGAGCTCTGAAGCAGAGTATTAGCAAAGCCAAGGTTGGAAAATTCTTCACTTGGAGACTGTATAAACATGTGCTGGGCATGTAGCCATGAAGGCAGTGTGTAGTGTCCTCTTTGTGTCTAATATTGTATGATTAAATCTTCCAAGATTAGGTAAAAATTTGTAGTTCATAAATGTTTTTATTCACAGAAGGTTTGAGACACGGTAATGAAGTCACTATCATCTAGATTTTATGAATTTTAAAAAATTACATTTTAATGACTTAGAACCAGTTTGAAGTATGATTAAAATGTGTTCTAGGGCCATAATTCTCACTTTCCAAATTTTATTTATATTATGTGTGAATATCCCATGATCTCTCTCCAGGTAACGTTTGTAAGCAACTGGCAAGATTCCAGGAGAGTGTTTTGAATCTGGTAAACCATAATAGTGGGTTGTCATTACGTAAAGTTGACAGAGAAGAAGACAGTTGTTGAAAGAGCTTGATTCTAATGCTGATTTCAGAAATTATAAAAGTTGTGTGGGTTTGGGCAAGTCATTTAACTTCTATAACCTTAATTTAATGGCCTTTTAAATGGGGACAGTAACATAATAGCTATCATATTTCGTTTGCAAGAATGCAGATAATTTCAAAGGAGGTGATGTTTGTGAATCCTGTAAATCACAGCATGTAGGAAATTCATAGACATCAGAGGTAAAAGTAAGTGGTGTCAATTTGTAATGCTAACTCTGGCATGACTTTCATATATATTTGTATCTTCAACGTTTTCTTTATGGCCTGGACTTAATTACTTGTAAATCATTTAGTGTCTGAGTAGAAGCAAGAAAAAATGTGTATAAAAGTACAAGATTTATTACTATTCTGGTTGATACATAGTTGTAATTATTTACAAATGTGGAATTATTCTAACTACAATGACACTCCAACCCATAAGTGCTTACAATGTTAATGTTAACATTTTAATAGTGTCCAATTGCTGTATTTTGAGTAAGGCATTGAGTACAATTGCTAAGACACTGCTTGGGAGGCACAAGTCCCATATCTGAGTGCTTGCTTCCAGTTCCAGCTCTGCTTGCAATTCCAACTTCTTTTTATTAACCTGATTATCACAGTTATTATAATAATTATTATCATTATTATCATAATCTGATTATTGAATACATATATAAAATTATCAAACTGCACCCAAAATATGTACAATTAAAATATATAGAAAGAAAAAAAATTAAAAAAATAAAGGAAAGCTTAGCATATTATTCTGAAAAATATATACAAAGCATATGTGAACTAATCATATGATTTTTTTTTCAACTTTGCAGCTCAATTCACAATAGCTAAGATCTGGAACCAACCCAAATGCCCATCAACAGTAGACTGGATAAAGAAATTATGGGATATGTACTCATAGAATACTATACAGCAGTCAAAAACAATGAAACCCGGTCATTTGCAACAAGATGGAGGAATCTGGAAAACATTATGCTGAGTGAAATAAGCCAGTCCCAAAGGGACAAATATCATATGTTCTCCCTGATCGGCGACAACTAACTGAGCACCAAAGGGGAAACCTGTTGAAGTGAATTGGACACTATCAGAAACAGTGACTTGATCAGCTCTTGTTCTGACTGTTGATGTACAGTGTAATACTTTATCCATTATAGTATTTTTTTTTGTTCTAGTACTATTGATTGAACTCTGTAATTAACACACAATTATTCTTAGGTGTTTAAATTTTAACTGAAAAGTGATCCCTGTTAAATATAAGAGTGGGAAAAAGAGAGGGAGGAGATGTACAATTTGGGACATGCTCAATAGGACTTGCCCCAAATGATGGAGTTAGAAACGTGCCAGGGGATTCCAATACAATCCCATCAAGGTGGCATGTACCAATGCCATCTCACTAGTCCAAGTGATCAACTTCAGTTCACAACTGATCACACTGATAGGTCTAAGAATCAAAGGGACCACACAAACAAGACTAGTGTCTGCTAATATTAACTGATAGAATCAAAAAGGGAGAAAACGATCCATCATGGGAAGCGTGATACACAGCAGACTCATTGAATGGCAGATGTCCTAAATAGCACTCTGGCCTCAGAATCATCCCTTAAGGCATTCGGATATGGCTGAAGAGCCCATGAGAGTTTTGTAGGCATGGAAAGCCAAGTCACTCTGGGGAAAAAAAAAAAAAAGAAGAAGAAGACCTAAATGAAGTATCTCTGCGAATAAGATCCCAGTGGAATGAACGGGGCCATCAAAGAAGGAGGTACCTTTCTCTGAAGGGAGGAGAGAACTTCCACTTTGACTATGACCCTGTCAGAATAAGATCGAAGTCGGCGAACCTTAAAGGCTTCCATAGCCTTGGCAACTCATGACTAGAGCCTAGGGAGATTACTGATGCCATAAACAAGAGTGTCAAATTGTTAAGTCAACAACAGGAGTCACTGTGTACTTACGTCTCATGTGGGATCTGCCCTTAATGTGTTGTCCAATGTGAAGTAATGCTATAACTAGTACTGAAACAGTATTTTTACACTTTGTGTTTCTGTGTGGGTGCAAACTGATGAAATCCTCACTTAGTATATACTGAATTGATCTTCTGTATATAAAGATAATTGAAAATGAAAAAAAAAACTTGGTTTTAAATTGGACATTGCATAGAAAATTAATCAATTTAAAAAAAATCATGTAGAATCTCTGTCCTTAATGTGCTGTACATTGTGATTTAATGCTATAACTAGTACTCAAACAGTATTTTTCACTTTATGTTGTTATGTGGGTGCAAACTGTTGAAATCTTTACTTATTATATACTAAACTGATCTTCTGTATATAAAGAGAATTGAAAATGAATCTTGATCTGAATGGAAGGGGAGAGGGAGTGGGAAATGGGAGGGTTGTGGGTGGAGGGAAGTTGGGGGAGGGGCATTGTAATCCATAAGCTGTACTTTGGAAATTTATATTCATTAAATAAAATTTAAAAAAAAAATAAATATATATAAATTTCCAAAGTGCAACTTTTGGGTTATAGTGGCTTTTTCTTTCATAACCTCCCTCTCACCAACAACCATCCCATCTGCCACTCCCTCTCCCATCCCATTCTTCATCAAGATTCATTTTCAATCATCTTTATATACAGAAGATCTACTTAGTACATAGTAAGTAAAGATTTCACCAGTTTGCACCCACACAGATATACAAAGTATAAAGTACTGTTTGAGTAGTAGGTTTACTTTTAATTTCCATAGTACAACTCATTAACGACAGAGATCCTACATGGGGAGTAGTTGCACAGTGACTCAGTCCTTGTCCTGTCTGTTGAGGATCAACTTACTATTTTATTCCAACTTCCTTCTAATGCGCACCTGGGAGACAGCAAGTGATGACTTTAGTCCCTCACAGGCACATGGGAAACTCAAACAGAGTCACTGACTCTTGATGTTGGCCTGGCCCTTCCATGATGTTGCAGGCATTTGGGAAGTGAACCACTGGATGGAACACCTCTCTGTGTCTATCTCTCTGTATCTTTGCCTTTAATATAAAAACCTATGCATGTGTGTGTGTGTGTGTATAATGTCTGTCTCTATAAATAGTTTTAATATTTTAAAAAAGATTTCTCTCATAATAACTGGTTTAAACAATGTAATGGAAGAAAAGTAAAAATAGTATTATCTTCTCTTTGATGCATGACTCTCTTCAATAAAAGCAATCAACACAAAAATGATCCAACTAAAATTTATAATTGATACATATTTATCCATGTAAACAATATGTTGTTTCATTTATAGGTGGAGATAAAAGATTACCATTCAAAATAGAGTAACAAAATACTCATCTATTTATTCAGGCCAAAATCTATGAAAATCTATTGTTTGCCAACCACAGCACTAATCTTCTAGGTGCCTTTAGTGTAAAGAGGAAAATGAGCAAGAGAAGCTATGTTTGCCAGAGCAAATACTGTGAGTTTTAGCAGCGGTGCTACATTACTCCTGAACAAAGGGGATGGTGATCACATATGCTAATGAAAGACAGGTAAAACCTCACAAAGTCAGAAATATTTGAACAGATTCTTGAAAAGTTGTTTTCACCAAATATGTAAGAGGGAGCAAATATAATCAAAAACAAAGGAAAAGGTATGTGCAATCTCAGGGAAACTTGAAGCAGTGTATCAGAATGATGCTGGTAGGTTTTACTTTAGATCTTTTTGGAATTTACTTTCATCATTATTTTCTAGGGGAAGATCTCTTCATTCTTTAAGCTTCAGTTCACAAGCTAATATTGGAAACCCTAATTTGAATTTAATATTTTTTTTTCTCCAAGAGTTCTCCATTCCCTCCTCCATCACAGATAATATTGTGTTCATTTTACCTACATAATTCTTTGTAACGCTAGTTTATTAACTGCTTGAATGCAGGGATTACAACACTGATTTTGAAGCCCTTTACTGTCCCTGGCACATGGGGAAACTTCAAACATAATGTAAATTGTGTATGAAAGAAAAGTAACTGTGCACTTACTCCTCATGTAGGATCTCTGTCCTTAATGTGCTGTACATTGTGATCTAATGCTATAACTAGTACTCCAACAGTATTTTTCACTTTGTGTTTCTATGTGGGTGCAAACTGTTGAAATCTTTACTTAATATATACTAAACTGATCTTCTGTATATAAAGAGAATTGAAAATGAATCTTGATGTGAATGGAAGGGGAGAGGGAGCAGGAAAGGGAAGTGTTGCAAGTGGGAGGGAAGTTATGGGGGAGGGAAGCCATTGTAATCCATAAGCTGTATTTTGGAAATTTATATGCATTAAATAGAAGTTAAAAAAAAAGTAACTGTAGGTGCATGGACTTGCTGTATATTAGTGAAGTTGACATATTTTCAATTGATTATTGTTTATAATTCTTGTGTATATTCTGAATCAATTATTGTCTTTATACTTATTAAACTCTTTATTGAGGGGAACATTAAGTCTTTGACTATAATATAAATTAAAATGTTATCTCAAAAATATGCTTATTAGAACACAAATAAATTGGTGAGTTTTATTTACATAAGAATTATTAAAACAAAAAATTAACTAAAATATTATATATCTATATATTAGAGAGTAGTATTTTTAATTTCAAGTTCAAACTCCAATCATAAAGCATTGGCACAAAATCATCAGCCAAGTTTCCTTTTCTCAGACAGAATAGAAATGTTTTCCCCTAGCTTCTCTAAAGAGTTGTTTTTAGCCAACTGCACACATAATCCTGGATAGACAAGAAAGCAAATCAACAGGCTGTAGTTTACACAAAACAATTTCTAACAATCCACATCCCTCACCTGTTCCATCCTTTAGGCAGGATTCCAGGTCTCTGCTGCCAAACCCACCTGACAATAACACCATTTCAGTTTAGAAATAATTATTACTTTTGTGTTTTGCAGTTGCCATAGCAATATCTGTTTTCTCTTCATTGTCATTTTATATTTCAATAAAACTGAACTGAATATTTGTTGTAAAGCCAGAGCTATCAAATTGGTCACTATCAATACAAAAGCAGTAATCTTGTCCTTAAAATTTACTATCAACAATAAATGCAACAATGTAATATCTATAAACATCTCTAAATGTTTCTTAGAACAAAGCAGCATTTTGTTTCTATCATGCTGAGATCCATGTTCTTTGATACAGTAGCAGAAGGGATATAAAAACAGAAAGGTTAGGAATCATTGCTTAGCAAGCATATTACAGACCTCCTGTGATCAGATGTGATGACAGTCCTGATCACAAGAGATATATTAGGTTTCAGGTCCTTAGGTAAATATTTATTGAACACTCATTATCAAATTAATGATGGGAAATAAAATCAAAAGTCTAATACAAATTCAATTTCCAATTTTCCAAATCTTACTAATAGACAAAAATACATTCAAGATTAACTGTCATGCCCATAAGCATTTGATGAGGAATAGACATTGTGATAGTGTATGATTACTGAATGAACATTTCTTATGATCTAGGTTCAGAAATTGGTACTTCTTTTTTTTAAGATTTACTTATTTGAAAGTCAGAGTTACACAGAGAGAGGAGAGGCAGAGAGAGAGAGAGTGAGAGAGAGAGAAAGGTCTTCCATCCGATGGTTCACTCCCCAGTTGGCTTCAACGGCTGGAGCTGCGCCGATCTGAAGCCAGGAGCTAGGAGCTTCTTCCGGGTCTCCCACATGGGTGCAGAGGCCCAAGGACTTAGGCCATCTTTTACTGCTTTCCCAGGCCATAGCAGAGAGCTGGATCGGGAGTGGAGCAGCCAGTTCTCAAACTGGTGCCCATTACAGCTACCATAAATTTGAGAGTAAGGAGAAAATATTTTCCAAATAACCCTTATGCCTACATGTGCAAAACCTCCTCTGTTATTTAACGCATATCACCAGAATGGTGCATTTTTTATATCTGATGAGCCTACATTCACTATCATTATCATCATCATCATCACCCAAAGTACATAGTTCATATTAGGTTCTACATTTGGAATATCTAGACACCAGAATATTATTTAATGCTAAAAATAAGTGGGCTATAAACTATTAAAACAGAATGGAAGAAAGTGAAATGTATATTTTTAAAAGTATAACGTTCTCAGACAAGAAACATCCTGTGAATGCTGTTTAACACCCTTCCAAAACTCACATAAGATCTCCATGGAGGCTACTCAACAAGGAAGAACTTCCCAGGATACAAAACCAAGGAGTTCTTTCAGAAAGCAGATCCAGTTTTCTACTTAAAGGACTTTCTCAGCTGCAGTTTCTCAAAACGCCAGGCTAGTAGGGTCCCAGCAGTGACTACCATTTCCCCATTCTTTCTTTTTCAAAGGAAAGTTTTTATTTTGGATTCTCTGTTCTGTAGCTACCATTGAAGCATATGTGCAGATGTGTGTGCATTTATATTTTTGTGGCTTTTCTAAACAACCGGAACCCCTTACTAAACTTAAAAAAAAAAAATGAATTTGCAAGCTACTAAGTTACAAAGGTCTTCAAGATGGGCACCTGAACTTGATGAGAAAGATGGCTAATACAACATTATTTCGATCCTGTTTAAGACAGATGGCAAAGTCACTGTTTGCAGCCCATTTACAGAGGTGTCACTGCCAAGAAAGCCCGAATACATTTTAAGTCAATCCTCTTATTTCTATTTAAATTCATTTATTGATAAGGAACCCATGTGCTTTCTCTATTTATTTAACAGAAATTAAGTTCCTTCTATGCTCAAATTCCTAGAATGGATGAATAAGAAAACTACTAGTTAATGAACACCTATATGTAGGGAATTACACAGGCAATGAAATCACTCTCTGAACAGCTACCTGACATATCTTCCTTTCAACTTGCGCCACTTTCTGTATGTTTGTGTGAAGTCAGCTTTTCTGAATTTTAAAATCACCCAAACTCTTTCATTTCTTCTACTTCATTCATATCCAAAATTTCTTCTGGACTACTTTTCCATTTACATTGTAAAAATATCTAATTCCTTAAGGACTTTAGATTGTAAGTCAATATTATATTTAGTTATTAGGTTTTTTACAATATTCACAGCCATTAGAAGGGATCTGGATTGGAAGTGGAGCAACTGGGACTCAAAAAATTGTACAGAGGAAACACAGGCATTGTGTGTGGTGGTTTAACACATTATGATATGCTCTCTCCTAGAGCTATTAATCTAATGCACATATGAAATACATGAAATTTGAATATCATAAATAAAATTTTAAAAAATAAATTAAAAAAGAAAGTACTGATTAAAAAAATGCTGTTCAAGTCCTTTGCTCATTTCTTAACTGGATTGTTTGTTTCGTTGTAGTTGAATTTCTAGAGCTCTTTATAAATTCTAGATATTAATCTTTTTTCAATCCCATAGTCTGCAAATATATCTCCCATCCTGTCAGTTGCCTCTTCACTTGCCTGAGTGTTTCTTTTGCAGTGCAGTAGCTTCTCACCTGGATGTAATGTCATTTGTCAATTTTGGCTTTTGTTGCTGGCACTTCATGGGTCTTTTCCAAGAAGTCTTTGCCCATACCAATGTCTTGAAGAGTTTCACCAATGTTCTCCTCTAGTAATTCGATGGTACCAGATCATAGATTTAGACCTTTGATCCATTTTGAGTGGATTTTTGTGTAATATGTAAGATATATATCTTGTTTCATATTTCTGTATGTGGAGGTCCGATTTTCCCAGCTCTGTTGAAGAAACTGTCCTTTCTCCAGTGATTGAATTTAGGTACTTGTGAAAGATTAGTTGGTTGTATATGTGTGGATTGATTTCTAGGGTTTCTATTTTGTTCCATTGGCCCACATGTCTATTTTTGTGCCACTACCAGGCTGTTTTGATTATAAATACCGTTCTTTGTTTCTTTTAAATATTTTTCTGTTAAAGTCTATTTTGTCTGATATTAGGATGACTGCACCTGTTCATATTCAATGTATGTGTATCTTTTTTGGTGAGGTATGTTTTTCTTGTAGGCAGTAAATAGAAGGGTCTCGTTTTTTAATCCATTCAGCCAGTCAGTATCTTCTAACTTGAGAATTTATACCATCTACATTCAAGGTTACTATTGATAAATAACGTGGCCCTTTCACTTTTCCATAAATATTCCTATTGTCTTCTTTGGATTACCTTTTTACTTTAAGTAGGAGATTCTCTGTCATCACATTCTTTTATAATGATGACTATCTTTCTGTGTTTCTGTGTGTAGCACATACTCACCCATCAATTGTCTGGATGAGTGGTGATAGATTATTTCAATTTCTGTGTCTAATGCAAAGTCTTTATTTCATCTTCCATAAGTGTAAGTTTTTAGAGTACAGTAGTTTGGGTTCATAGTTTTTTTCTCTTAAGAATCGGGCTATGTCTCTCCATTCTCTCTGAGCCTGTATAGTTTCTGATGAGAAGTCAGCTGTGAGTCTAACTGGAGATGCTCTGAAATTTATCTGGCATTCCTCTAGTGCACATTTTACAATCTTTTATTTATGTTTTATTGTTGAAAGTTTGACTACAATGTGTTGTGAAGATATTTTTCGGTTATGTTTATTAGCACTTCTTTTTGCCTCGTGTACTTGGACGTCCCTTCCTTCTCCGATTTAGGGAATTTTTCTGAAATTATTTCACTGACTAGTCCTTCTAGTCACTTCTCTCTTTTCACTCAGGATCTCCAAAGACCAATTTGTTGGGTCATTTGATAGTATCCCATAAATTTTGAAAACTATTTTTAAGCTTCTAATTTTTTCTTCTTTTTTATGGTCTGATGGGTATTTCCAAACATTTGAATTGTCCAGATATTCTTTCTTCTGCCTAGTCAAATCTGTTCTTAATACTGCCCACTGTATTTTATTTGTCCTATTGAAGACTTCATTTCTAATAATTCAGTTTAATTTCTCCTTAAGATCCTTGTCTCATGAGAAATTTTTTTCCTCCATGTCATGTATAGATTTCTTTAACTTGTTAATTTGCTTCTCATTGCTTCTGAGCAATCCTATGATTTATAAATTCATATTGAATTGATCTTTAAAATAGCTGGCTATTTCCACATTGATTGAATTCAAAGTATGATGAATTGCACATGATTATATACAGACACTTTTACATATAGCTATAAATGCATACAGCAAGAATGTAGTAAGCATGTTTATCATCCAGCAATAGAATCTGATTTCTTGAGAGAGAGAGATACAGAGAGAGAAACTTCAAATTTTATTAACTGAAGTAGAAAGAGGATGTTATTAGAAAGAAGTCTTGGTGTCAAAGAAACTGAAAATCCATAGGATTTAATTCCAATTTTACATACATGAAACATAGGGTGTGACCTGAAATGAGTCCCTTAGGGACCCTAAGCTTCATATTCCCTATACATAAACCAAATTATAATGATTATCATGCAAATCAAAATATAAAAATGGTTAAATAATTTGAATATAATTTATACTTAATAAATATGTGTAATAAACATGTAATTATGAAATCCAGCTAATAGGAACGTAACACATTGGTATAAGAGGGTATTAAGAAATTTGTATAGGCCGGCGCCGTGGCTCACTAGGCTAATCCTCCGCCTTGCGGCGCTGGCACACCGGGTTCTAGTCCTGGTCGGGGCGCCGGATTCTATCCCGGTTGCCCCTCTTCCAGGCCAGCTCTCTGCTATGGCCCGGGAAGGCAGTGGAGGATGGCCCAAGTGCTTGGGCCCTGCACCCCATGGGAGACCAGGAGAAGCACCTGGCTCCTGCCATCGGATCAGCGCGGTGCGCCAAGCATAGCGCGCCAGCCGCGGTGGCCATTGGAGGGTGAACCAACGGCAAAGGAAGACCTTTCTCTCTGTCTCTCTCTCTCTCACTGTCCACTCTGCCTGTCAAAAAAAAAAAAAAAAGAAATTTGTATAAATGTGCATTTCTACACATACAATATGCATAGGTAGATATATATATACACATAGCATATTGATGCCCATATTGCATACAGATAAAACACTAAAGTATTTATGTATACATGTGTAATTACTGATAAGAGAAATTCCTCTTAAGATAAAATTAAAAAGTAATTCTAGCAAAATGTAATTTATTCTTCTACCCCTCCCCCTTAATTCAGTAAGTTTAACATTATTATGTAATATTTTCTACTTTGATAGAATGTGAAAATAATAAGGCAAATTATCTTGATAAAGGATGCACAAATGTGTAAAATATGATCATGTGTGTATTTTCTGGGACTTCTTCATTGGTGATTGCTTTTGGTATCATGCAGGGTCCACAAGATAGATAGTATAAGTAGATAGTTAGTTTAGTTGTGCTGGAATTCTTGAATCCCTGCAAAGTGATCTTGCCTCCTTAACTGTTGGCTTGGTATACCCACCTTCCCAAGATGCACTTATTGCATCCTGAGCCAGTGCACGTGGTAAGACCCCACCCTATTTGTATATCTGAATGGGGTAACAACCCCTTTCCTTATAAAAAGAGGTGGAAGGCAAAAGAGAGATCTCTTTACACTGCAGACTGCTTCAGGTCACTCCCATTTTCACTTATAGGTACCGATCTCACATTTCTTTCTCACTCTTTTATTCACAGGCAACATTGTGGCCAAATCCTGATGGCTATTTCTGCGTGTAGTATCTCACACTTGTGCATGAATTATGTTTATTCGTTCCTGTTAAATGTGCTAGACTTCTATTTATGCAGCATAGTATTCTCCACTTAGTATTTATGTCTCTACAGGAGATTGGGCTGGAAATTAATATATTAATTAATATATATAATATATAATTAATATATTCATTGCCACATCACAAATATTCACCTCTCTATGAACAGGTATCCTTACAGAGCCTTCTCCCAGACAGCGACAGTTCTCCGGGATTGTCTTGATTCCTCATTCTTTTTACAACATACAATAAGATTTCTTCTCTGTTTTGATACTTTATCTATCTCTTAACTAACTGATTTCAATATTTTCAGACCAAGCACACTATAACCAGGTTTCATTTGCACAGCTGTTGTAGGACACTAACTTCTGCTGAATTACCCCAAACACAGCTATGTGGCTTAGGGCGAATTAAGTGATAATACGTAAAACTTGTTCTCAGTTCATAGAGTCTTCTCTTTTGTATCTCAGTAAATATCATTATAATCCATGCAATGATCAGTGAAAAAAATGTGCCTTAGATTGGATCAGATTATCCAGATTAGTGTTTAGATAATTTTGTGGAGCCAAAATTCAACTCCCAGGGAGCTCAAGAGATTGTGTTCCTTTTGAAGATTCTTCTAAAATGAATATTCATTCTAAAAATGAATATGATGAGCACATATCTTAGAGAACTGGAATTTTGTGAATAGGCCACAACTCACACAAAACTACACCTGAATTGCATGGCAGTTTAAAAGATAGGCATCTAGAAGTCAACTTTTTCACCTGTAGGACTCTCATGAGAGTTACAAGTTAAATTTCTAAGCACCATGGCAGCTTGCAGTAGGAATTATAATACTGAGACATAGTAGTATAGTGAACACAAACTCATCAATGATTTATTAGACTCTCACAGAAGGTTTCCTATCCTCAACATGTTTCACTTATAAGCTATCAAATGAAGAACAAAGATGTAAGTAATTCTGATTTGAGATATGTAATTACCCATTTGAACAAAAAACAGTGGATTGTATAAAAGGAAAGAAAATTCAAACAATTCTTCACGTCTCTTTATGCCTTAGGCATTTAATTTGATCCTATTAACAGGAAACAAAAGATCTCTCCCTGGGGATTATATCTCTATCTTAAAGCTTTCTTTAATACCAATGTCTATGTTTTAGATAGTCTTTTGATTTAATAATATCCATACTTTCTATGTGACACATGTTCAGAGCAAAGCATGTTCCATATGAAAAACAGGAAACTCCGAATGCCCTTGTAAAACAAAGCTGTCAGTTACAAAAGTTTTTCGTGGTATGGTTCATTTCAGTTCATCTTTAAACCTTCATATTCCCTAGATCTTGGAAGGAAGCAATAATGACTTAACAGACTCCTTCTCAATGCTCCCCCCCCCCCCCCCCCGCCATCTCTGCTAATACTTTTAAACTAGTATTTCAAACAGCCTGTTTCTCTATAGCCAGCACCAGGAGATGCCACGACAACAGTGACAGATGATGTCTGAGACCAGTTATCTCACAAGAAGATGACTTCTGCTTTTTTGAGGTCAAGAAAAAGTTAAATGCCTCCTTCCTACAAATTCTTCTCTCATGGAATAAAAGCTTTCAAAACAAACAACAAGCATTTAAATTCTTGTCCTATCACTTTCTTGTTGTGTAACCTTCATCCAGTGACTTCCTCTTACTAAATTTCAGTGTTCTTACTTGTCAAATGGAGATGATAGCATTCACCTCTTTTTGAGGCAATGAAGGCTGCCAATGTTGGAAGCAAAGGTCTTAGGGGGTCTCACAAGTATGGAACACCCATGAATTAGTTCCCTTCTCTTGTGCTCTATTTTCCCGCTGCATAGGGGCACACTTTGAGAAGATCCTCTTAAACAAACAACAAATAAAATGTTAACAATCACATAATTTTACATATATAGCCCTCCCATGGCATACTTTTCTATGTAACCCATTCAAACTTTACATCAATCATCTAATAAAGCTGATGCAAAGTGATTGTCAATATCCCAGGACCATACAGACAGTAAATGACAACGCTGGTTTAGGCCTAGGCAATATTACTACAGAATTACTCATATTTTATTATTGAAATGTTTCTCCACACAGACTCCTTGAGTGCAGGGCTGCAAAAATGAGGAAACATAGCAATGCAATAGTAATAAATATCTGTTTGTATATGACCTAGTTACATAAAGTTTCCCTAAATGAAACTCTTCTTTCCAAGCACCTGTTCTGATATCAACATACAAACAGGCCTAACTGAACTTTTTTTCCACTGAAATATGAAATAATATAAATGACTTTTAGTTTTCTTTTTCCAGCCTTTTAAAGTGCTTGCTCTCAACATTTTGGTCTCCTTCCCAAATATGGACTTGTACTTCTGCAAGCCATTCTTGCCTAAGCACTTTTCCTTTGAAGAGCTGCTCAGGATCACATCTGTAGTTGAACCCTGGCCGTGTCTTTGAGATGAGGAGCTTCTTTTTTCCTATTGACACAATGTATTATGACAGCTATAGTAAGAAGCATGCTGGCTTCCTTTCCTAATCTCAAAATTCTCAGGCTGGTCTTTTGGTTTCAGCATGCTACAAGTTTGACATATGATTGGGAAAGTTTCAGGTATTATATACTGAAAAAAAAAATCTAAACTCTTAACTCTTTGCTTTTTTAATTTTTTTTTTTTAATTTCCTCATGGACCACCCCATTGTATCCCATGCAGACACCTCTTCTGCAGACATAGCTGAGCAAGTTGGAGGAATAGGCCTGCCGAGATCAGGTTATCACTAAAGGCAAAGCTGGTAGGTCTTCTAAGCTTTCTGAATTTTCTTTCAAACTGAGAGAAAATCACTTCTAGGCCTTTTGGCTAAGATCAACTGCAAACTGAGAGAAAAACTAACATCAAAGGACTTGAGTTGTATCCTTTAAGTAAGAATGAAGTGATTAAATTGTGCGATAAAGTCAAGCATAGTGCCATCTAGTGGACCCTGTCCAGTACTTAAAGAATCGACACTATAATGTTACAGGCAGGCAGTTTTGCTAGTGTTGGGTGATCTATCTTGTCACTATATTCTCCAGTGGGTGATGGTAACCACTGGAAGATCCAGCTCTTATTGAAAAAAAAAAAACTACAACTAACCAGCACTCAAGGTCTCAAATAAGTTGGGATGGCATTCAGAGGAAATGCCCTAATTCAAAGAGAAAAATCATTGGAAAACTCTTGAGTAAATATAAATCCAATTGCTAAGGAGAGTGCAATGCAACTTGAAGAGAAACCAACTGTATATCTGTATTACATGATCTCAGGATGCCAAATAGTTGGGTTTTCCAGATTCAGCAAATAAAATGCAGGCTGCTCAATTTTACTTTCATATTAACAAAAATACACACACACACACACACACATTAGTTTGCCTATGTCCCACATATTTCATATAGTATACTTACACTAAAATGTGTTTTTATCTGAAATTCAAATTTAGTTGGTGTACTTTATATTTTCTGACAATCTTACGTTTGTGCTTAAGGTAAAATTCCACTGTTCAGTAGTGTTTCCATGTAGGAGTTAGTTTTCAGCATTTTATCAGAAAATGTACACATTTTTATGAATTCCTAGAAAGATAAAGTTGACAAACTTGGAAACATTGTTTAATTCTCCCATGGGAATTAAAGCATAAAATGCAACAGGGGACAGTACAAGTTTGGAGACGGTACAAGTTTGAAAGGATTCTATAATGTCAGGTAACAGGTAAACACAGAAATACCCTTACAGTTTAAGGTCAAAGTTGATAGTTTTAGGAATAATACTGTAGTATAAAAGACAGAAAGCAGTATGTTATAAATGGAATCTGTTGGCAGTTAAGGACGAACCATTCTTAAAAGTAAAATAAATATAATTAACTTTATATTCATAATACATATCTTACACAGATTATATGTGATTTTCTAAGAAAAAAAGTCAAAATTTTGGAAATAAATAATGTCATTATATTGGCTTCTTTACTGTGTGATTCCTTGTAGTGACATCTATCTCTAAAGAAAATTTAAATGTTATACTTTATATACTTTCTTTATTTAAATGTTATACTTTCAAGTAATACCCAGAATGTTTGCTCATGCTTTCTAGTATTTGCAAATGTGATGTAGGCTTCAATTCCTTGTAAATGTACCTACCCACATGCTCATAGTGATAAATAAGGAATCTCCATAAGCCCTGCCTCCTCATGAACAGCTCTAAATAGTCCCCTCCCACAAAGATTCAGTCTTAGTGTTGTCTGTGTGGACAAGATAATAAGGCAGAAGTGGTGGAATGTTGCTTCCAATATTGCTATCGAAGCTACTGTAATCCACTCCCACATGCACATCACCACTGCCTCCAGAGAATAGCCATACTGTAAACAACCTAAGAAGATGCTCATGTGGCTAGGAACCGAGGCCTCCTAATAACAGCTATGTGAATCCTCCACATCCAATTATTCTCTGAGACCACAGCACTAACAAATAGCTTGCTTCTAACTATGTAGGAAGAACTGCCAAGCTAAATCATTCCCAGGTTCTTGACCCACAAAAGCAATGGAGATCTAAACAAACAAGAGATTCACTGGTGTATCCTGCTAAATTTGGAGTACAAAGGAGAAGATAACTATTATAAGATACTGAATTTTGGAAATATTTTATTATGACATGATTTTAAGAATTCATAATTTTGAAGAATTCTGATTACTCATTTCAAAATCCCAATGATTAGTATATTTATAGGAATTCCGCCATTTGAAAGTGGAAGACTTGCATGGTTAGTGTACTTTCTGATGTGGTGAGAACTGGATTAGGAACTGGTAATCTTCATGGGTTCTTAATAGTTAGATCAATCAAATCTTGAAAACAGAGATGAGGTTCTGAAAAGAAACCTCAATGGGTTGAATGAATTCTTTGACCATATCCTTTCATACTGAATACAATACGTTCATCTTTAAAATCCTGGGTAATGACTGCATTGCATTTGTTTTGTGACTTAGACTTTCTTAGTATTTTTATTTTCATATAGTACATCTAGATCCCTGCAGTCATCACTCCTACATATCTCTATTCTAGATTTCCTCCTAGATAGTTTACCAATTTGGCAGATACTACTGGACCAGATATTATAGAAAGAAACTCAGAACCTTTGAAATATAAGCAGCAGTTTAATCAAAGTACTGCTTTACATTACTTGTTCCAATTAACACTTTTGATTTTTAGCTCTTTTATTTGTTAAATGGAATAATAATGCTTACACATTTATCCATGCTAATGTTGAGGAACATTGTTTGAGGGGAACAACATCTTTAGGAACACAGATGATGATTGCTGTGCCATTCTGCTGTATACTCTGGTAGCTATGTAATGGACCCCAAAATAATCTACTAACTAGTTCCCCAAACTTGTAAATATTTTGCCTTACTTGACAAAAAAATGTGATTAAGTTAATAACTTTGTGACTAGGTAGGCAATTGTCCTTGATTATCTAAGTGGACCCCATTTAGTCACATGAATCCCAAAAAGCAGACAATTCTTTCCAGTTCTGTGTGTAGCCAAGGGTTGGGGGCAGTTTAAGAATAAGGCAGAGCTGGCACTGTGGTAGAGTGGATTAAGCTGCTGCCTGCAATATCGAGAACCCATATGAGATCTGGTTTATGTCCAGGTCGCGCTACTTCCCGATTGCCTGGTAATGGTCTGAGAAAAGCAGAAGATGGCCAAAGTGTTTGGCACCCTGCTCCCCATGTCAAAGACCCAGATGAAACGCCTGATTCCTGACTTCAGCCCAGATCAGCTCTGGCCCTTGCAGCTATCTGGGGAGTGAACCAGCAGATTTCAATCTCTCTCTCTCTCTCTCTAAATCTGACTTTCAGCTAAATAAATAAAATTTCAAAAAAAGAGTAAGATGAGGGATAGGAAGGGTGAGAGAAATTAAACGTTTCTGTCTTTAAAGGTGGAGGAAAGAGTCCATGAACCAAGGGAAGAAGGAAGGTTCTAGAACCTGGAAAGACTCTAGGAATGAATTCCTTCCTAACCTCCACAAGGAACCTCAAGACACCTTGCTTTTAGCCCCATGAAATTTGTTTAGTATTTTAAAGAACTACAAGGTATACAAATTTGTGTTGTTTGAAGCTACTAAGTATGTGGTAGTTTGCTACAGCAGCTATGAAAAACTAACCCAGGTATGTCCCTAGGGATGATTGCTAGGCCACAGTGGACACTTATGCCTGCTTTTATTAAAAAGTGTCAAATTTTTCCAAAAGTGGTTTTACCAATTTACAATCTCACTAAGAGAACATGAGGGTTCTGGATTTTCCACATCCTCTCCAAAACTTAAAATTTTCTGTTTTCATTCTAGCTCTTGTGGTATAATCATATTGTTATTCTATTTTACATTTCTCCTGTAATTAATGAAGCTGAATGTTTTCATAAGTTGTGATGCATATGGGCATTATATCTTGCAACAAGACTGGCAAATCTTTCACCTGCATTTCTGAGTTTCCCTACTCAATTCTGAGATCAGAAGATCAGCTTAGTATATACTAAGTAAAGATTTCAACAGTGTGCATCCACACAGAAACACAAAGTATAAAGTACTGTTTGAGTACTAGTTATACCATTAATTCACATAGTACAACACATTAAGGACAGAGATCCTACATGGGGAGTAAGTGCACAGTCACTCCTGTTGTTGATTTAACAACTGACACTCTATTTATGATGTCAGTAATCACCCAAGGATCTTGTCATGAGCTGCCAAGGCAATGGAAGCCTCTTGAGTTTGCCAACTCTGATCTTATTTAGACAAGGCAATAGTCGAAGTGGAAGTTCTGTCCTCCCTTCAGAGAAAGTTACCTCCTTCTTTGATGGCCCATTCTTTTTGCTAGGATCTCACTCACAGAGATCTTTCATTTTTGTCTTTTTTTTTTTTTTGCCAGAGTGTCTTGGCTTTCCATGCCTGATATACTCTCATGGGCTTTTTATTTGGATCCGAATGCCTTAAGGGCTGATTCTGAGGGCAGAGTGCTGTTTAAAAGTTTTAAATCTCTGATTGGGAAAATGAAAGGTAAAGTGATAGATGCAGATTTAATCATATATGAAGTGAAAAGAGCTTGAATCCATGGCATGTGCATTCTGTCTACAAACATTGCACTCTATAAACTGATTTCTTCTCTTAACCTCTGCATTTATCATAGATATTCATGAAACACATTTAGTCAAAGTTGTAGATATTATGGATCCATACATATTGCTCCTGTTGGTTATTAGCTCCTTGTGACTGATGAGTGCCACATTATTCACCTGAATGGGTCTCAGCAATTTAGTCCTGTGTAAAACTGGTGGTGCTCATTATATGGCTGTTGAAAATACAATGAGAATTATAAAATCCTAAAGAAAGAAATAGAAGAGGATACCAAGAAATGGGAAAATCTTCAATGTTCATGGATTGGAAGAATCAATATCATCAAAATGTCCATTCTCCCAAAAGCAATTTATAGATTCAATGCTATACCAATCAAAATACCAAAGACTTTCTTCTCAGAACTGGAAAAAATGATGCTGAAATTCATATGGAGACACAGGAGACCTCGAATAGCTAAAGCAATCTTGTACAACAAAAACAAAGCTGGAGGCATCACAGCACCAGATTTCAGGACATACTACAGGGCAGTTGCAATAAAAACAGCATGGTACTGGTACAGAAACAGATGAATAGATCAAGGGAACAGAATAGAAACACCAGAAATCAACCCAAACATCAACAGCCAACTTATATTTGATCAAGGATCTAAAACCAATTCCTGGAGTAAGGTCAGTCTATTCAACAAATGGTGCTGAGAAAACTGGATTTCCACGTGCAGAAGCATCAAGCAAGAACCCCACCTTACACCTTATACAACAATCCACTGAACATGGATTAAAGATCTAAATCTACGACTCAACATCATCAAATTATTAGAGAACATAGGAGAAACCATGCAAGATATAGGCACAGGCAAAGACTTCTTGGAAAAGACCCCGGAAGCACAGTCAGTCAAAGCCAAAATTAACAATTGGGATTGCATCAAATTGAGAAGTTTTTGTACGGCAAAAGAAACAGTCAAGAAAGTGAAGAGGCAACCAACAGAATGGGAAAAAATATTTGCAAACCATGCAACCAATAAAGTGATTAGTTTCAATTCATAATTGATCATAATGATAGGATTAAGAGTCAAAGGGATCACATAAGCAAGACTAGTGTCTGCTAATACTAACTGATAGAATTGAAAAGGAGAGAATGATCCTACATGGGAAGTGGGATATATAGCAGACTCATAAAATGGCAAATGTCCTAAACAGCACTCTGGCCTCAGAGACATTTGGATCTGGCTAAAAAGCCCATGAAAATATTTCAGGCATGGAAAGCCAAGACATTCTGGCAAAAAAAAAAAAATGACGAAAATGAAAGATCTCTGTGAGTGAGATCCCAGTGAAAAGATTGGGCCATCGAAGAAGGAGGTAACTTTCTCTGAAGGGAGGACAGAACTTCCACTTCGACTATGACCTGATCTAAATAAGTTCGGAGTTGGTGAACTCAAGAGGCTTCCATTGCCTTGGCAGCTCATGACAAGAGCCTGACACCATAAATAAGAGTGTCAGTTGTTAAATCAACAACAGGAGTGACTGTGCACTTACTCCCCATGTAGGATCTCTGTCCTTAATGTGTTGTACTATGTGAATTAATGGTATAACTAGTACTCAAACAGTACTTTATACTTTGTGTTTCTGTGTGGATGCACACTGTTGAAATCTTTACTTAGTATATACTAAGCTGATCTTCTGCATATAAAGATAACTGAAAATGAATTTTGATTTGAATGGGATGGGAGAGGGAGTGGGAGATGGTAGGGTTGTGGGTGGGAGGGAGGTTATGGGGGGAAAAAGCTGCTATAATGCAAAAGTTGTACTTTGGAAATTTATATTTATTAAATAGAAGTTAAAAAAAGAAAATAAGAATGAACTACTATTATTTTTGCTTTCCATCTACATTTGGAATAACAACAATGGCTTGATATATCACTCAAGGGGGTCAATTTATAAAAAGAAAACTGTTGCAATGCACATGGAACTATAAGAGAAAACAAATATCTTCCATTAAAAATTATATGGTTTTAAGGGACCTCTCAAGAAGGTATATTAACACTTTATAATTTCCTGTTCTCAAAACTTTCACTCTTAGTTATGTGCACTTCAGTCAAAAGGCATGTCAAGTTAATGAAGCCTAATATTTTGAGCTATTGTCAGCATCTTTAGTCTCAGTCCCTCTATGGATTCAGGCTCCCTTTTGAAAGTCATTTGTATTGGTCAGAAATATCTGTGTATCATTTCTCAGTGATTCTTCTAACTCGTGTTAAAATGTATATCCCGTGGGGCCGGAGTAGCAGGTAAAACCAGAGCCTACAGTTCTGGCATCCCATATGGGCTACAGTCAAGTCTCAGCTGCTTCACTTTTTATCTAGCTCTCTGCTATGGCCTGGGAAAGTAGTAGAAGATGGCCCAAGTCCTTGGGCCCCTGCACCTGCGTGGGAGACCCAGAGGAAGCTCTTGGTTCCTGGCTTCAGATGGGCCCAGCTCTGTCCGTTGTGGCCAATTGGGGAGTGAACAGGCAGATGAAGACCTCTCTCTCTCTCTCTCTCTCTCTCTCTCTCTGCCTCTCCTTCTCTCTGTGTAACTCTTTCAAATACATAAAAAACAAATCTTTAAAAAAAAGTATGTCCCTGTTTCTGGTAATTTTTTTGTCCTTATATTACTTTTGTCAGAGCTACACAGTTTTACAAGATTTCTGAAGTAAATTTGTAAAAGTATTTTCCTAATATGCTATCCATGCCTATTTTATTACATTATTAACTTATTAAAGCCAGGATGATAGCTATGCAAATTGATTAATTCAATCTAACACTTAGACTCATTCAATTTTCCTGCATATGCACATGCTTGGTGCTTTAAGAATTCCTGCCTAATCACTCCTCCACTGAGTGAAGGGAAATAGCAAAATATTTAGGTGAGCTAAGTACATGTTCAAGTTCCACCTTTATGATTTAGATCTTTTTTCCTTGAATAACATGACTTAATCTCTGTTTATTTTTAAATGTGTGGGTAAAACAAAAGATAGGATCACTGCGAGGATGAAAACAGGTTTGTTAATGAAAAGTGTTTAACACAATTTCTAAATAATAATAACAATAATAATAATAAAATAGATCTTTGATAAGTTGTAGTTCCTTTTTCCTCCCTGGGGGAATAAAGTTTATAGGTAGACAAAGCATTTTACTGGCATGTAAAAATCTATAGAGAACCAATAGGAAGCCACTCAAAAGTCTTGAGAAACTGACTAATTTGATCAAGCTTAAAGACAGAACGTGTTCTCTGGTGACAATGTAGGAGAAAGCTAGTAAAATTCAAGCTTTATGGACCAAGCAGAAATCATTACATGGGATTGTTGGGACAGTGGTGATCTGGAGAACACATGCCCTGTTTATATGTGTTAGAATTCTAATGATCAGTATTGAACAACCTTTCCAAGCAAAACCATTTTGGGGGTCTGGAAATAGCCTGCTGGTATGGGGGAGGGGGCTCTCATCCCCAGGGTAATAAACTAGAGACCAGGTAAATTAAAAGCAGGGGATAGAGTTAGGCTTTTATTTTACTGCTCCAAGAAGAAATTACAAAATCCAAAATAGAACAGGTGCTACAAGGATAAAGAAACAAATCTCTATAAAACAAAGGGATAAAGCATGCTTAAACAAAGTAATCATTTTAAAATACAACTGTCTTTAAAAGAATTTAACTATAAATGTTTGCTAAGATTTAGCTATTAAAGATATCTCTTTACATAAAATAATTTATCCAAAATGCATCTTTCACATCTTTCTAAAAAGATTCATTTGTTTTATTAAAAAGGCAAAGTTACAAAGTGGGGAGAGACACACAGAGAGAATCTTCCATCTGCTGGTTCACTCCCCAAATGACTGCAATGGCCACGGATAGGCAAAGTTGAAGCCAGAAGCCAGGAGCTTCATTCAGGTCTCCCATGTGGGTTACAGGACACGTGCACTTGGGCCATCTTCTACTGCTTTTTCAGTAGCATTAGCAGGAAACTGGATTGGAATTGGAACAGCCAAGACTTGAACTGACCCCCACATGTGATGCCAGTGTCACAGGCGGTGGCTTAACCATCTATATGACAATGCTGGCCCCTTACATTTTTTATTTAAATCCTGCTTCCCAAATTTTGGAGGGACTTAGGAATTCATAAATACACGTCTATATATTTAAATATGTATATATACACATATTTATATGTATTAAAATGAACATTAAATATATTCTGTATAAAGTATAGGAAAAGCATTACTTTTCACTATGTTTTAATTTTTTTATTGTGAAAATTGCTTTTAGTTATCCACTGAGCCTTGGCAGTATTGCCTGACTAATCCCTCAAAAGAAAACACAGATGTACTTGTGGATTTTCATTAAGGGTTGGAGGATGTTATTGTAATGAAAGGATTGCTGTTGACTCTAAAGGGCAAGTGCAGAGTTGGCTCAAAGGATGAAATCCAGGGACTGGTCAGGTGAGATCATTAAAGAGCTGATTTCACATGCTGAGTGGAACTTTATTTCTTTGGCTGAAATTCAATTCAGTGATGGTTGTGTTTTCAGAAATTATTCTTCAATTTTATAAACAACTACCCTACACCTTGAACCAACTTTATGTAACTCAGTTTGCATGTTTTACTTATAAATCTTATAATATTGCTTAAGGCAATTATTACAAAACAATTCCTTGGACATGGGAATAATAACAGGAATATTAAACATGTTGACTATACTCATAGTCTGAGGTAAGCACATAATTCACAACTTCTCTGCTTCTTTATAGGCCATGATCTTTCTATGTATCACATGCAAATGTCTGCTTTATTACTGGTAAGCATGCCTATACCTTCATGTCATGATTTCTATCATAGGTTTTCTTTTGTAGACATGCGTGTAGGGAACCACAGGCAGTTGTCAAGACACTGACTTTACCATTTTCACTTGATACAAACAAGTTTTCAAAAGAGTAGTTAGTTATTGCACAATGTTAATCAAAAAGAAACATGTAATATGTGTATGACTGTAATATGATGAACAATGTATACCATTTCTATTCACATCTTTGTATATAGGTCTAACTATCTGTCCATCCTCCTAGCTGTGCAACATTGAAAGTATTAATGACTTTGATCAAGCATAATGAGATATTCTCCATTTTTATTTAATTTTATTTAATATTTTATTTTTCTGCCTTAAACTCTATTGGTTTTACCTTTTTTAAAAGTTCACAATGCTTTAAAGTACTAGTATTGCCATTAGTATGCCAAACAGCCTTTCTTCTTGTAGTTTTAGAGTTTTAGAGCCAAGAGCTAACTCAGATTTTTAGTCAAAGTGGAAAAATATACATTCAGTTTCAGGCAACCAGATAAGATGAATACAGGTGTAGATATTAAGCTGAAGGAGATTTGTATGAAAAAGTGATAGTAATTGATAGGATTCTTTTTTGATTTTAGCAGTTCTTCATAGTGGAGCAGAGGATGGGAAATTTTTATTTCTAGAAATTTATTCTATATTAAACGTTATGTATAATAGGTTAGCCATATTAAAAAAAAGTGAACCTCCTTTGTTTGTGCTGAAAATAATTGCCATCAAGTAAATAGTAATTCCATTTGAAAAACCTTGTAAATTCTATTTTATGTTGATTACAATACAGAATCTCACAGAATTGCTAACTCTGATAGGGATCTGAAATAGATGTGCTTACTTTATATTCCTGTATAAAGAATTGAGCATCCTAATTACCTCACAATGTAACTGGAGTGATGAATAAAAATGGTGGCATCTAAAATCATCTAGGTTAAAAAAAAACTCCTAATATTTTAGTAAATAAAATTTCTGGCATGAAGTACAGAAAAATTCACTTTATGCCTAATTCCTTATTATCATATGTTGCACATAATGTTTTAGTGAGATGTCAGAGTTGCCTCAAACAAAGATGTCTCAAAACAAAAGAATATATTCATATTTTATTTTTTTGAGTTAGTACACAACTCCTAAGGGATAAATTGTTACATTTTAGGGGATCTTGTGATCTGAATGACAAACATAGTCATTATTTAAAGCTAATTTTATAAATGTACTGTTAAATCAATTATGTTGACAGCAAACTAACAAATTCTCAAAACTCATTGCTTCTTAATTATTTTACCATATTTTAATGTTATCTATGTTCCTGACATTATTTATATCTGTTGGATCTGTATTATGGAAATAGTACATAATAGTTTGCTACCACAAATCTTTTTACAGCCTCACTTTCATTAATGTCACATTTATCATTTGAAATCAATGATAGTGTAAGTATTTATATTAAAGAAATAGATTGGCAAATACTAAAACAGAACTTCCATTCCCATCATCATACCTGGAAATCTGGATGTAAAAATTTATCAACACAATATTAAACATATTATTTCTTCATTATTTTGTCTTTTTTTTCTAGATATGACCAAATATAATAGGATATATTTGGATATCATCCATTTTTCTAACAAGTATATCATGGGAAAATAAAACAAATCATAATTTATTCTCTTTTCAATAATTGCATTTTTATACAATCAGTGCCATGGAGCAGGATACATATAGGGCTCTTGCCTTTGCAGTGGGAAGAAGGAGTACGTATGCTTTGCTTTGACACTGTCTGCATAATATTACTTATTTTTTAATATGTCCTCTTAAGTGCTCTCCTCCATTTGATTCTCCTGACAAGTCACAGCTATGGTTTGGATATGATTTGAGAATATCCTCTAAAGATGCACGTGGCCCTGAGTGGCGATGTTGGGATATGGTGTGAACCTATAGAAGATGGAGCCTATTAAATTTTCCAGTCATTGTGGCTGCTCCCTTTGGAAGGGGTTAAGGTAGTTCTCCTGGGTACCACTGAGTTGATTTTCATGAAAGGATTGTTACAAAACAACAAGTTCATCTCTGAATTGCTATCTGGCTTCCTGTCCTGCAGTGTTATTTCTTGGTCATACATATGCCATCAGGCATGTGGTCCTCACCACAGCTGGCGCATGCCCTTTAATCCCCAGAACTGTGAACTAAAGAAATGTCTCTGATTTATAAAGTTATCCAACTTCAGGTTTTTCATTACAGTAATAGAAAATGGACGAATACCATAAACAAGTAACTTGCATTGTACAATTAATAGAGGAGAAAACTAAGTCATACCCAAGGTCACGGAGCTAGGACATGAAGACATAAAATCTAGTATCTGACTCCTTTAATTTTGAACCCTCTGTCATTTTTGCTCTCCTCTACTGTCAACAAAGCTTCCCTATTCCATCTGCAGGACTCAGAAAAAATGTATCCGTGGACACTGGGCTTTTTGTAGGGCAACGTCAAAAGCCTATTACAGCAACCCGAAATTAGTGTTCTATTTTGTGAAGTATAATCATACAGTGATTCTCTACCTCAGGATTCTCATTGAATCCATCAAGCAATATAATATTACACTTGAAGTGGCAGCCAGGACAGATGGATTGACAGAAGACATACACACTGCTACTCCTCAATCTGTGCTTCCATTGCTTGGGACATTGACAGACACAGGTAGTCTTCAGTACAGAATGGAAAGCTATTTTAAAGTTAAAAGCATTCTTTCAAAAGGCAAGACTACTAAAAGAGACAAGATGCATCTAATGGGAGTAGGGGATGATACAGGCTGTAAGTGCATGGAGAGAATTGCAGGGAAAAAAATAATGCTTGGACAGCCAAAACTCTGTCAGATTGATGGTTTAAAATTGGATAGGGAGGATAAGTCATTGTTAATAAACACGCACACACACACACACACAACTGAACCAATCTGTTTTTATTTTTAGGAATGTTCAGTAAACTTCTATGAAAAATAATATATACAAATGTACAAAAAGTGGTTACAAAATTACTTCTACTCCAAATATATTCATATTAATTCCATTTTTGTCATGAATTGAAATATGCCATCATAGGATAAATGCAGCAAGTATAAAATTTTTAATAAAGTAAAACAAAGTCATTGTTCTTGTTGTGTTTATATGACTGTTTTTTAGAACAATGGGAATTATCAGGAATTATCTATTGCTTCTCATTAGAATCAATGAAAAAAAAAGAATCAATGAAAAAGTACAGCTTAAATATCTTCAGGTCAGGTGTTTAATGTAAATATCAACTTAAATAGAATTTTAGTTTTTCAGTTTAAAGGGAATTAAGATATATCAATACATCACTTGCAGAGACAAATAGAAAAGTCTACTTCTCTAAGAAATAATATAAAGAGGAATAAAATTTTCGCTTAAAGTTAGCAGGTGCTGAATTCCAGAAATCTATAACCTGAAGAAACATTCTGTGAGCATAATATGATGAAGGGTAACATCCTTTCCATCACAAACATTTATAATCCCTAATTTTGTTTGCGTAGTCAGTCTACAAAGAGAATTCGCTGTTATCCTGAAAATCTTTTTCATACATTCTACTGATCAGAAGCTGTAAGTAGTTCATTGAACATATGAAAATAAATAAAATTATTTTCATTATTTATATTTCTTAAGGGCATAAGTGACATTATATATTTCTAATATATCATGATATACATGTCAATCATATATTTGCATGTATATATATAAATGCAAGAATACATCTATTATGTAGATATTGAGAATGGTTTGATGTTTCTTCTTGCAAACACCATACTGAAACAGCTAAGTTTAAGCAAATTTTATGAGATTGTAACAGCCAAACTGCTTTGGAAAATCACACCAATTCTTCATTGCAGTCAATAATGCATACTACTCTAGTGAAACAAAAAAATCAGAAAAGTTAAGTAGCATTAGTTTCATGTACTATAAAATTTTATTTTCTCACCTGCATGTCAAAATAGAGTATCCCTGGCTCTTACTCCCGGTTTCAGCTTCCTACCAATGCAGATCTTGGGAGGCAGTGGTGATTGCCCAAGAGGTTGTGTTTCTGTCACACATGGAACCCTGGATTGAGTTCCCAACTCCTGACTTTGGCTCAGTCTATTCTGAGTGACTGCAGGCATTAGGAGAGAGCCAGCAGAGGAGGAGAGCACTATATCACTTTTCACTTATTCTGTCTTTCTACCTCTCAAATATTTTCTTTTATTTAAATAAAAAGATTGGACTTTCTGCCAACATCTCTCTTAAAATCTAATAGATGGTACAAAAAATTTCTCTAAGTTATCTTATATCATTCTTACAAACTTCTACCAATTTCAAACAAGGAAGAGAGGATAAAGCCAGTCATATTTCAAGCTTTGTCACTAAATTGACTCAAACTAAAACTACTATGATACTCTTGCAAAAAATCACTGAAACATTTCAAGTAGAAAATAATTTAATATTACTTCTCAATTCTTTGCATAATTACTTTTCCTCCTCAAAATTCTAATGAAATGATTTTGCATTTACATGTCTTTAGATGTTTCAATCATCCATTATGAAAATAGGCAATTTGTAACTTTTATTCAACATTCTTAGATGTGCACTGTTTATGAATTCTGATGTTTATTAGATAACTGACTAATTAAATCTGCTTTAGAACAGAATTAGTTAAGAATGCCCCATAGACTCCATTTTTATTCCATTTTAATTTGAAATCCTCCATTTAAAACCCTGAATAAAGAAGCCTCATCCTTTAAGAGCTGTGAATTTGCACAAAATTTTAAGTGCATTTTTTTTTTATTTTGCTTAAATTCTATCTAGATACATTCAAACAGCAGTAAACTGTCCCCAGATCTTTCACATCAACCAGATCTTGCCAAACACTGGTTCCTGGAATTACAGAGATCTTACAGCAACACGATATTGCTTTCTCCAAGGGCAGTCCTCTGAAAGATTCTGGTTCATCATTGAGAAATATTTACAGCTCATTTTCTAAACACAAAAAGCATTATGACAACTGTGTGTAAGATATTTAGAAAAGTAAGAAATTGCAACTCTTTGGAGAAATAACCGACTCTGAAAATGTTATGGTTTCTTTGCTCTTGTTTTTGTGATATATAGTCTTCTGTATTTATCTAAGGCTTATTGGGAATTTGACAGGCTTGGATAACTAATTCCATATTTAAACAGTTTTAATTACCCAATACACAGCTGATTTTCTAAATTGTCCACACTGAGTTTGCTGAATAAATGTTACAAATGAAGTATTTTAATAAAGGATGATTGAAATATTTAAAATACAAATGAAAATACTTTCATATATTCAGAGAAGAAAGTGAAACTATAAACAATAATAGATTTTTTAGGGGCCAGCGCTGTGGTATAGTAGTTTAAGCATCTGCCTGCAGCCCCCACTTCCCATATGGACACCAGTTCATGTCCGGGCTGCTTCTTTTCCCATCCATCTTTCTGTTTATGGCCTGAGAAGGTAATGGAAGATGACCCAAGTGCTTGGGCCCCTGCACCCACATGGCAAACTTGAAAGAAGCTTCAGGCTCCTAGGTTTGGATAGGCTCAGCTCCAGCCATTGCATGCATTTGAGGAGTGAAATAGGTCATGGAAGACCTTTATCTCTGTCTCTCCCTCTCTTTGTCTGTTTTAGGGACCAGTGCTGTGGCGCAGTGGGTTAATGCCCCGGCCTGAAGCATCGGCATCCCATATAGGCACTGGTTCTAGTCCCGGCTACTTCTCTTCCAATCCAACTCTCTGCTTTTGCCTGGGAAAGCAGCAGAAGATGGCTGAAGTCCTTGGGCCCCTGCACCCACATGGGAGACCTGGAGGACGCTCCAGGCTCCTGGCTTCAGATTGGCACAGCTATGGCCATTGTAGCCATCTGGGGAGTGAACCAGTGGATGGGAGACCTCTCTCTCTGTCTCTACCTCTCTCTGTAGTTCTTTCAAATAAATAAAATAAATCTTTAAAAAAAAATCTTGGGCTTTTTTTTCTGATAAAGTTTTTTGAAATACTATATATATATATATATATACACATATATATTATAGAACTGTAATATATATTTCTTATATAGTATATATGGAATATAGTATATATTTTTAAAATTATTTTTATAGTTTTTTAAGGTAAGCAAATTTCATGTATTTTTAGAAGCATAGTAATACTTCCCACCCTACCCTCCCTCTCACCCATGCTCCCACCTTTCTTCCTCCTTCCTCTCTTATTCCCTCTCTCAATTTTTACAATCATCTATTTTCAGTTTCCTTTATACTCAAAAAATTAACCCTACACTAAATAAAGAGCTCAATAAATTCTAAGAAGAAAAATAACCTTTTTTGAAAACATTATTCTATTAAGCAGAAGTTATCATTCTTTGGCTGTCCAGAAAGTTAACAGACAAAATGCCTTGAGCACCCCAATGTACCATTGCCATAATCTTTGTTCTTGACTGGTATACCTGTAATAGGACCCACATCTTTTGCTGGCCATCATTGTGATTAGGCTATTCTTCAAGTCATGCTTCATGTCCTGCACAATTCTTCTAATAAATGTCTCTGCATGTTGGTTTCATTTGTTTCCATATTCTATTGAAAGCTCTTCCTGACACTACAGCTGACTGTGCAATAGTTTTTGGAACTAATTGAGCAGAGAGTTTACTCAGCTTTTATTGGTCACAACTGTGTAAGCTGAAACAATTGAGATGTCTATGGTGTTGGCTATTGTTTCTGCTGTTATTCATCAGCTCTCTTCAATGAGGGAACCAACAAGATTAATTTTTCTTTTGAAATGTACATGGATGCTCTGCTACTGCAAACTCTATCTTCAACATTGTCTCATCCCTTTTTTACAATGTATTTATTTATTTATTCATTTGTTTGAGAGGCAGAGTCAGAGAGAGAAAGAGAGGTAAAGATACACATGCACATGCACACACACACACAGATATTTTCTGTCACTTTCCAAATTCCTGCAACAATCAGATCTATGCTAGGACAAAGCTGGGAGCCAAAAACACCATATTGGTCTCTTCTATGGGTGACAGTAGCTTAAGTACTTTAGCCATCTTCCACTTCCTTCCCAGGTGCATTGTTTGGAAGCTTGATTGGAAACAGTGTAGCCAGACTCCAACCACCACTCTAGACTCTTGAATGCCCTATGCTACAACACCAGCCACCCTCATCCATGTACTGCTGATTTTGGGGGGGAATTGTCTTCATCAAATTTTTGCAGAGCTCCAATGATTTCACCATTTTTCCATTCAAGCATAAATTTGATGTTTGTTCTTGCTTTTGGCAGACTTCATATTGATCTGATAAAGACTCTTTCTTTTCAAATTGATGTCTTATCCTTCTTAAAGAATCAAAATGCTGTTCATACAGTTATAACAAGTTAGTGCAAGTTTATTTTGTTGTAAATGTTTTTCAAATTCATACAAATATCATAAATAATGCAAAATGTCCATGAAATTTTGAAGATATCTATAATTAATAAAGTACTTCCTGGCTTTCAGAAAAACATGTTGCCAATAAACTTTGGTAGGACATTTTCCTTTTTACCTCCTGGGAGTGTTTTCATATTTTTATCTTTCCTTCTCTAAATGTGATTCAAAGTGCAGCATTGAACTGAGAATGTAAATTTATGCATTTATTTTGTAAACCCACTCATGATGCTAGAAACAATGGAGAGTCTTAATTTGTTTTAATTATTGATCCCTTGTTTATAAAATTTCATTGTTAGGAAATTTTAATTTATAGAAAAAATGTTTATTTCTGGAGTTTTAATCTCCTCAACTTCCAAGAGAATTTTATCTGGTGTACAAGTCTTCTTGGCCACAAAACAAGTGCATCTACTTGTAGAAATAGTTAAAAAAAAAAAACACTCATAAAATTGAGTTAGAACTGATAAAAATGAATATCTTGAATAATTTCACAGGAGGACAAAGGTCTTTCAAACAATAAGAAGAGAAAGATAGGCTTAAATTGATAGACCATTCATGATTTTTTAAAGCAACACATCTTATAAATAGGCAAGTCATTGTTTTAATTAAAACACAATGAAGTGGTCTGTATTTTTTGTTTTTTTAAATTTTTGACAGGCAGAGTGGACAGTGAGAGAGAGAGAGACAGAGAGAAAGGTCTTTCTTTTTGTGGTTGGTTCACCTTCCAATGGCTGCCGTGGTAGGCGCGCTGCGGCCGGCGCACCGCGCTGTTCCGATGGCAGGAGCCAGGTGCTTCTCCTGGTCTCCCATGGGGTGCAGGGCCCAAGAACTTGGGCCACCCTCCACTGCACTCCCTGGCCACAGCAGAGAGCTGGCCTGGAAGAGGGGCAACCGGGACAGAATTGGTGCCCCGACCGGGACTAGATCCCGGTGTGCCGGCACCGCAAGGCGGAGGATTAGCCTACTGAGCTGCGGCGCTGGCGTCTGTATTTGGTGCAATGACTAAGACATTGATCTGAGTGCCTGGGATTGCTTTCTGGCTCAGTTTTAGATTATAACTTCCTGTTAAAATGCACGCTGGGAGGCAGTAGATGATGTCTTAAGTACCTGAATCCCTACCACCCATGTGACAGACCCAGAATTAGTGCAGAACTCATGACTTCACCCTGTCCTAGCCATGCCATTGCAAGGATTTGGGGAGTTAATCAAGGGATTCAAAATCACTCTCTGTCAATGTTTGTCCTTCTCTATTTCTCTTTCAAATAAAAATCAATAAGCATGGGCCCATGCTGTGGCCAGCAGGTTAAAGCCCTGGCCTGTAGCATCAGCATCCGATATGGGCACTGGTTCTAGTCCCGGCTGCTCCTCTTCTAATCCAGCTCTCTGCTATGACCTGGGAAAGCAGTAGAAGATGGCCCATGTCCTTGGGCCCCTGCATCCACATGGGAGACCTGGAAGAAGCTCCAGGCTTTGAATCAGTGCAGCTCCAGCTGTTTTGGCCAATTGGGGAGTGAACCAGTGGATGGAAGATCTCTGTCTCTGTCTCTACCTCTCTCTATAATTCTGTCTTTCAAATAAATAAAAATAAATCTTATGCAAATAAAATCTTTTAAAAAACACAGTGAAACAGAGATTAATTAATGAATTAATTTAGTACAGAGCTCTTTACAAGAGCACTGTACTTGTGGTAAGAGTTTCTTCAAAGTCAATTTTAAATCTGAGGTGAAATCTAACTCAGCAATTAAATTCTACAAACATAATTGCCATACTACCATTTATCATTGACCATATATCTTTATCTGGGAAAAATAAGTGCTGTACACTGATATATTTATATGATAAATTAAAATCTTATTGTACTCTAATCAGGGAATGTGGGATAGAAATAATGTTTCTACCACTCCATGCTTATCATAAGCTTCATATAACTTTACTGTTTTCCCTCTAGCTATTACAAAGAATTCACATGCCCAAAACTACACTCACATGTGGTTTTATACATTTGAATTAATTGTTCTACTTTTCTTCTACCATCCTTGATTCAGTCCTTTCTCTGTGCTTAAATAACTGCTATCTGACTTTTAAAGGTTCTATCCACTACCAAATGGGTTAGGTATGTCATTTTACAGCCAGTATGCCAATTGTCTTCTAGCACTGTGATTCAGATTAGCCTGTTCATTTTATCTAGTAGAGTAAAAGGTCCACAAAGATAGGGACAAAATTTTAATTATAATCACCTAAAGTTTTACCTCACAATAGAGGGCAATTGAATCAATAAAAGTATAAACAAGTAGCCAACAAACAGCAATGAATGAGTAGGTAAATGAATGGCTGATCATTTCTTTTGAACTATTATATTTATTGCCAACTTCATCTGAAACATAACTTACATTGAGCTAGAAACTATCAAAATTATTAAATAGTCCTTATGACTTTATAAGACCCCTGCTAAAAGTAAATATTAAAATAATTCTAGCAAGGGTTAAAAAGTTTGGCTGCTGACAGTAGCCATTCCTTAAGATAACTGTGTCTCCACCTGCCTGCAGAATAACCTTGGGAAACTGCCTTGTGAAACTGCTCTGTGTCTGTGTAACGGTCTCACGTGATAACACTTGCAGGAGTCCGTAAAAGAGTTACAATAAGGTTCTGTGACTGAAAGGGCTAATCAAGAGACAAGATGGGGGAACTAAGGTTAACACTAACCAAATTTTTACTTCTGTATAATGGCTAAGCTTGTAAAACATGTGTTATTTTTAGAGAACAAAAAAGAACAGAAAGTCTCCAACCCCTTATCTTGTGACATACTAAGGTTTTACTGTTCTACTGCCATCCTCGTCCTTGCTTGCTTTAGCTGATAAGAAGAAACTGCCCGCGACCCCCCTCCCAAGCCCCTTACCTAGCAACCATTAACTTACCCAATAAAATGCTAATAACCTGTAGCTTGCCCAATAGGATTGTAACACAATTAAGTATGCTAATGTTGTGGTTTTTAGCTTTAAATACTCTGTAAGGCTATTGTTCAGGGCCGCTCTCTCTCTCTGCACCTTACCAGAGGGTGCTGCTGAGACGGCCCATTTGCAAATGTAATAAACTTTCCTCTTGCCTTTTGCATCGATTGGAGTGGAGTCTGTGTTTCTGGGGTCCGGTTTGTGGGACGCCTGCTTAAGGGGTCTTACAACTTTAGTCTACCCAGTGTTTGGTAGAATCTACACTGCACTTGCACTGTTGCATTTAACATGTTATCCCAGACCAATGATAATCAGATTTAAATGCAGAGGGAACACTGTGGTAGGAATGCCAAACTTCATATTTTTGATACCATTATTATAGGAGGGATCTTCAAAAAGCTCATGGAAACGTGCATTACAAGAATCTCCAAGCATGCACTTCAAAAATATTTTTGAACCAAAATTAATTTATCTTTCAATTCCACTTTCCATGAATGTTTTGACACGCCCTAATAGTTTATGATTCAATAAAGATGGAGTACAGACAATAAACCTCAGTCCACTTTTAAAACTTCTTGATCAATATAATAAACTTTTAAAAATGCTTGTCAAGACTTCTTTTAAAGTAAGTTTCCTGTAGGTACGTCAGAGAGCATATTTTGATGAAGACTTTCTATTGCATTGTCCTAATTCTCTTGTTTTATGTATTCACAACCATATTTAAGCTTACTCCAACCTAAAATTTCATGAGTATACCCTAATCTCTCAAAATCTTCAACTAAAATTGACAAACCACGCAGAGTAGCACATTAAGATTATTCACCATTATCGAGTGGGGTTCATCCCAGTAATATGTGAGTGGTTCAGCATACAATCATTGATTTTACACATGGCAGATCACGGAGCCAACCACAGGGGTATTCGCTCTATTAAAATGGGATAATCAACACGGGCAGTGCAGTAACTGATAGCTTATATCTGAATCCATCCTTTAGTTCTCCAACATTTCACAAGGCTATTTTAGGAGACAATAACAAATATCAGTTGTATGTCCATAAATTCTTTACTCTAATGTGCATAAAATGTCATATCATAAAAGGAGAATCTTTGGTAGGACATGTCCTTACTCCATGGAACTATACAAGTGAAAACTATTTTTTTAAGGTAGGTGGGTATAAAGCACTTTTTAAAGTTAATTCCAGAATCTTTCTAAGAACAGATATCACAGGAATTTTATTCTTCTAAAACTATATGATATCATCCCATATAATCTACATTACAAAAAATTCCTAGTTTTTTTAAAAAAATTATTTATGTATTTATTTGAAAGTCAGAGTTACAGAGAAAGAGAGAGAGAGAGAGAGAGAGAGAGATCAATCATCCATCTAGCGGTACACTCCACAGGTAGCTGCAATAGCCAGGGTTGGCCAGCCCAAAACCAGGAGCCAGGAGTTTCATCCAGGTCTCTCACCTGGGTGGCAGTGTCCCAAATACTTGGGACACCTTCTGCTGTTTTTCCTGGACCATTAGCGAGGAACTGGATTGGAAGTGGAGCAGCTAGGACAAAAAACAATGCCAATAAGGGATATTGGCATCACAAATTGTAGCCATACCTGCTGTGCCACAATGCTGGTCCCTTAGGTTTAAATGCTCATTAAAACCTAAGATTAAAAGCATTAATATTGTCACTCATTGTTTAAGAAAGTAGATGTTTATTTTTAGGCTTCTAGTGAGATGGTGGCTAAGTAATTTACTTGGATGGTCATTTCTCCATAGAAACATGAACTTGAACACCTTTTCACACACCAAGATGCCTTCAAAAGAGCTGTGGAAGTCCAGTGAGGGATCACTATTTCTGATTTTAGTTGTCCTCCCTCAGCTCACTCTGAAAAAATAATTTTCACTTGAAAGATACATTGAGTTTTAAGTCTAGAACCTGAAATCCAGTACCAGGCCTTCCATGATAAAAACCAGTGTCATAATGTGCCCTATGACCACTGTTCTCAGGTATGTACCTGAAGACTGACTTTTTGGATCCACTTTAGCCAGGCTTCAGATCGGCACAATGTGCTGGCCGTAGCAGCCATTTGGGGGGTGAACCAATGGAAAAGGAAGACCTTTCTCTCTCTCTCTCTCTCTCTCTCTCTCTCTCTGTCTAAATCTGCCTGTCAAAAAAAAAAAAAAAGGATAAGGACCTCAAAAAATAATAAACTGACAACTGAGATCACACTGAATAAGAACTAGCTGAAGGCTTTCTTTTTCAATTTTTTTTTTATTTTTTTTTATTTTTTTTTTTGACAGGCAGAGTGGATAGTGAGAGAGAGAGACAGAGAGAAAGGTCTTCCTTTTTGCCGTTGGTTCACCCTCCAATGGCCGCAGTGGCCGGCGCATCATGCTGATCCGAAGCCAGGAGCCAGGTGCTTCTCCTGGTCTCCTATGCGGGTGCAGGGCCCAAGGACTTGGGCCATCCTCCACTGCCTTCCCGGGCCATAGCAGAGAGATGGCCTGGAAGGGGGGCAACCGGGATAGAATCCAGTGCCCCAACCGGGACTAGAACCCAGTGTGCTGGCGCCACAAGGTGGAGGATTAGCCTGTTAAGCCACGGCACCGGCCTGAAGGCTTTCTTCCTTAAGATCTGGAATAAGACAAGAAGGGCTACTCCTGCCACTTTTACTCAACACAATACTGAGAGACCTAATCAGAGCCTTAAGCCAAGAGGAAGAAATAAAGGCCATCCAAATGGAAAGATGGAAGTCAGATTATCCACTGTTTGTAGATGACATGAACCTACACATATGGAAAGATTCAAAGTTCTACCCAAAACTACTGGAGCAGCATTCTTTGCAGGATATAATGTCAATAGAAAAATCAGTACCACTGCTTCAGTAAATAATCTGAAAAAGGTATTAAGAAGGCAGTTGTGTTTTCAACACATACAAAAAATAAAAATAATAATATTTTCACAATGGTTAAGAGTGTCATTTGGGACACCTACATCCCACATCAGAGTGGATGTAGTCTACTGGGTTGTAGTCCTAGACTTGCTTCCAATTCCAGATTCCAGCTAATGTACACATTAGGAAAGCAGTAATAATGGATGAAGTATTTTGAACCCCACCATCTACATGGGAGATCCAGTTTGGGTCCTGGGCTTCTGGCTTCAACCTGAACCATTCCTGATTTATAGGCATTTGAAGAGTGAACCACTAAGTAAAGACATCTTTTCTCTTTCTATCTCTCTGTCTCTCTCTGTATTTCAAAAAAAAGTAAACAAATAAAATGTAAAAGTATAAACAAAATATGTGTAATAAAAATTACCTAGGTGCTGGAAGGTCTCTACAAATAGGGTCAGTGTTGTGGTAAGTGGATTAAGCTTCCATTTGTGATGCCAGTATTTCATATCAGAACACCAGTTTGAGTGCCAACTCCACTTCTGATTCAGCTCCCTGCTATTGTCACTAGAAAGGCAGCAAGAAGATGGCCCATGTACTGCCACCCACATGGGAAGCCCAGATAGAGTTCCAGACTCTTGGCTTTGTCTTGTTCCAATCCTGGTCATTGCGGCCATTTAAAGAGTGAATTGGCAGATGGAAGATTTCTCTTTCTCTCTCTCTCTTTGCTACTCTGCCTTTTGAATAAATAAACAACATTTCTAAAAATTTCCACAATGAAACAATATAACACACATGATAGAAATCAAGGAGGACACAAATAAAAGGAAAGATATCCCATATACATAGGTTGAATAAACCAGTATAATCAAAATGTCCCAAAATACCCAAAGTAATTTAAAAATTCAATACAACTCTCATCAAAATACCAATGACATTTTTATAGAGCTAGAGAAAACTGCTAAAATTTGTGTGGAAACACAAAAGACTCCTAATACCCAAATCAATCTTAAGGAAAAAGAATAAAACAGTACCCGATTTACAATATATTACAAAGCTACATTAATTAAAACAACATGATACATGACAGTGCTGGCACTTTTGGATAGCAGATTAAATCAACACCTGCAATACCAGCATCTCATGTGGGCACCAGTTCAAGACCCAGGTGTTCCACTTCCAATCCAACTTCCTGCTAATGTGCCTGGAAAAGCAACGGAGGATGGCCCAAGTGCTTGGGCCCTTGCAACCCACATGGGATACCCTGATGAAGATCTTGGATGTAGACTTAGGCCTGGTCCAGCCCCAGAAGTTGTGGTCATTTGCAGAGTGAACCAGATGATGGCAGACCTTTCTCTCTCTGAGTTTGCCTTCCAAATAAATAAATAATCTTAAAAAATATCATGGTATTAGTATAAAACCTGGTCCCTAGCCCAGTGAAACAAAATGATGACCCTGGAAATAAACTCCTGCACCTACAACCAACTGATGTTTGAAGTGGTGTTAAGAACACACATTGGAAAAATCACAGCTGAACTCCACATGTAAATGAATGAAACTAGATCTACATCTCTCACTATGTAAAAAAAAAAAAATCAACTTACAAATAGGTTAACGTTCTAAATGTAAGTCATGTAGCTTTGTAACTACTAGAAGGAGACACAGGGGAAATACTTCATAACACTGAAATGCTTCATCAAAGCACAGGAAGCCAAGGCAAAATTAAATAAATGTGATTCCATCACAACAAGCAGCTTGTATGTATCAAAAGAAATACTGTAAAGAGATAGGCTACAGAATATGACAAAATATTTACCAGCTATATGTTTTACAAACGTTAGTAACCAAAATATCTAGGGAACTCAAACAATTCAGAAGAGAAACAAACAAGAAGCAAAAACAAAAACTAAATCAATTTAAATGAGCAATATATTTAACAGTGATTTCACAGGTGAAGACATAGAAATGACAACAGGTACATAGCAAATTCTTAACATCACTAATTACAATCCAAATATAAATCAAAACTACAACTAACCAACCACAAAAAAAGGAAACCTGTTGAAGTGAAAGGGACACTATGAGAAATAGTGACTTGATCAGCCCTTGTCCTGACTGTTGATGTAAAATGCAATACTTTATCCCTTTTAGTATTTTTTTTTTTGTTCTGGTTAATACTATTGGTTGAACTCTGTAATCAACACACATTTATTCTAAGGTGTTGAAATTTAACTGAAAAGTGATCCCTGTTAAATATAAGAGTGGGAATAAGAGAGGGAGGAGATGTACAATTTGGGACATGCTCAATCAGACTTGCCCCAAATGGTGGAGTTAGAAATGTGCCAGGGGATTCCAATACAATCCCATCAAGATTGCATGTACCAATGTCATCTCACTAGTCCAAGTGATCAACTTCAGTTCACAACTGATCACACTGATAGGTCTAAGAGTCAAAGGGATCACATAAACAAGACTAGTGTCTGCGAATACTAACTGATAGAATCAAAGAGGGAGAGAATGATCCAACAAGGGAAGTGAGATACACAGCAGACTCGTAGAATGGCAGATGTCCTAAACAGCACTCTGGCCTCAGAATCATCCCTTAAGGCATTCGGATCTGGCTGAAGCACCCATGAGAGTATTTCAGGCATGGAAAGCCAAGACACTCTGGGAAAAAAAAAAAAAAAAAAGAGGACCTAAATGAAAGGTCTCTGTGAGTGTGATCCCAGTAGAAAGAATGGACCATCATTTCCACATGCAGAAGCTTGAAGCAAGACCCATACCTATCACCTTACACAAAAATTCACTCAACATGGATTAAAGACTTAAATCTACGACCCGAAACCATCAAATTATTAGAGAGCATTGGAGAAACCCTGCAAGATATAGGCACAGGCAAAGACTTCTTGGAAAAGACCCCAGCAGCACAGGCAGTCAAAGCCAAAATTAACATTTGGGATTGCATCAAATTGAGAAGTTTCTGTACTTCAAAAGAAACAGTCAGGAAAGTGAAGAGGCAACCAACAGAATGGGAAAAAATATTCGCAAACTATACTACAGATAAAGGATTGATAACCAGAATCTACAAAGAAATCAAGAAAATCCACAACAACAAAACAAACAACCCACTTAAGAAATGGGCCAAGGACCTCAATAGACATTTTTCGAAAGAGGAAACCCAAATGGCCAACAGACACATGAAAAAATGTTCAAGATCACTAGCAATCAGAGAAATGCAAATCAAAACCACAATGAGGTTCCATCTCACCCCGGTGAGAATAGCTCACATTCAGAAATCTACCAACAACAGATGCTGGAGAGGATGTGGGGAAAAAGGGACACTAACCCACTGTTGGTGGGAATGCAAACTGGTTAAGCCACTATGGAAGTCTGTCTGGAGATTCCTCAGAAACCAGAACATAACCCTACCATACAACCCAGCCATCCCACTCCTTGGAATTTACCCAAAGGAATTTAATTTGACAAATAAAAAAGCCATCTGCACATTAATGTTTATTGCAGCTCAATTCACAATAGCTAAGACCTGGAACCAACCCAAATGCCCATCAACAGTAGACTGGATAAAGAAATTATGGGACACGTACTCCATAGAATACTATACAGCAGTCAAAAACAATGAAACCCGGTCATTTACAACAAGATGGAGCAATCTGGAAAACATCATGGTGAGTGAATTAAGCCAGTCCCAAAGAGAAAAATATCATTTGTTTTCCCTGATCGATGACAACTGAGCGCCAAAGAGGAAACCTGTTAAGTGAAATGGACACTATAAGCAACAATGAACTGATCAGCTCCTGTCCTGACTTTAGATGTACAATGTAATACTTTATCCTTTTTAGTATTTGTTGTTGTTGTTGTTGTTCTAGTACTATTGGTTGAACTCAGTAATTAACACACAATTATTCTCAGGTGTTTAAATTTTAACTGAAAAGTGATCCCTGTTAAATCTAAGAGTGGAAAAAGAGAGGGAGGAGATGAACAATTTGGAACATGCTCAATCGGACTGGCCGCAAATGGTGGAGTTAGAAATGTGCAGGGGATTCCAACACAATTCCATCAAGATGGCATGTACCAATGCCATCGCACTAGTCCAAGTGATCAATTTCAGCTCACAATTGATAGCTCTGATAGGTCTAAGAGTCAAAGAGATCACACAAACAAGACAAGTATCTGCTAATACTAACTGATAGAATCAAAAAGGGAGAGAAAGATCCAACATGGGAAGTGGGATACACAGCAGACTCATAGGATGGCAGATATCCTAAACAACACTCCGGCCTCAGAATCAGCCCTCAAGGCATTCAGATCTGGCTGAAGAGCCCATGAGAGTATAGCAGGCATGGAAAGCCAAGATATCATGGGAAAAAAAAAAAAAAGACCTAAATGAATGATCTCTGTGAGTGAGATCCCAGTGGAAAGAACGGGGCCATCAAAGAAGGAGATACCCTTCTCCGAAGGGAGGAGAGAACCTCCACTTTGACTATGACCCTATCGGAATAAGACCAAAGTCAGCGAACTCTAAAGGCTTCCATAGCCCTGGCAACTCATGACTAGAGCCTAGGGAGATTACTGACGCCATGAACAGGAGTGTCAAATTGTTAAGTCAGCAACAGGAGTCACTGTGTACTTACACCCCATGCGGGATCTGTCCCTAATGTGTCGTCTAAAGCCAAGTGATGCTATGACTGGTACTGAAACAGTATTTTTATACTTTGCATTTCTGTGTGGGCGCAGACTGATGAGGTCTTTGCTAATTATATACTGAAGTGATCTTCTGTATATAAAGAGAATTGGAAATGAAAAAAAAAAAAAAACAACCTGGTGTTAAAATGGAAATGGCATAGAAAATTAATTATTTTGAAAAAAAAATTATGTAGGATCTCTGTCTTTAATGTGCTGTACATTGCTATTTAATGCTATAATTAGTAATCCAATGGTAGTTTTTTTCACTCGATGTTGCTATATGGGCAAAATGTTGAAACCTTTACCTAATATATACTAAATTGATCTTCTGTATACAAAGAGAATTGAAAATGAATCTTTACATGAATGGAAGGGGAAAGGGAGCGGGAGGGGGGAGGGTTGCGGGCGGGAGGGAAGTTATGGGAGGGGGGAAGCCATTGTAACCCACAAGCTATACTTTGGAAATTTATATTCATTAAATAAAAGTTTAATAAAAAAAAAAAAAAAAGAAAGAATGGACCATCAAAGAAGGAGGTACTGGCCAGTGCCGCGGCTCAATAGGCTAATCCTCCACCTTGCGGCACCGGAACACCAGGTTCTAGTCCCGGTCCGGGCGCCGGATTGCGTCCCGGTTGCCCCTCTTTCAGGCCAGCTCTCTGCTATGGCCCGGGAGTGCAGTGGAGGATGGCCCAAGTGCTTGGGCCCTGCACTCACATGGGAGACCAGGATAAGCTCATGGCTCCTACCATCGGATCAGTGCAGTGTGCCGTCCGCAGCGCGCCAGCCGCGGCGGCCATTGGGGGGTGAACCAACGGCAAAGGAAGACCTTTCTCTCTGTCCTTCTCTCTCACTGTCCACTCTGCCTATCAAAACAAAACAAAACAAAACAAAACAAAAAAACAGCAAAAAAAAAAAAAAAGAAGGAGGTACCTTTCTCTGAAGGGAAGAGAGAACTTCCACTTTGACTATGATCTTGTCTAAATAAGATCGAAGTCTGCGAACTCAAGAGGCTTCCATAGCCTTGGAAACTCATGACTAGAGCCTAGGGAGATTTCTGATGCCATAAACAGGAGTGTCAAATTGTTAAGTCAACAACAGGAGTCACTGTGTACTTACTCCTTATGTGGGATCTCTGTCCTTAATGTGTTGTCTAATGTGAATTAATGCTATAACTAGTACTCAAACAGTATTTTATACTTTATGTTCTGTGTGGGTGCAAACTGATGAAATCTTTACTTAATATATACTAAATCGATCTTCTGTATATAAAGATAATTGAAAATGAATCTTGGGCCAGTGCCGCAGCTCAATAGGCTAATCCTCTGCCTTGCGGCGCCGGAACACCAGGTTCCAGTCCCGGTCGGGGCACCGGATTGTGTTCCGGTTGCCCCTCTTCCAGGCCAGCTCTCTGCTATGTCCCGGGAGTGCAGTGGAGGATGGCCCAAGTGCTTGGGCCCTGCACCCCATGGGAGACCAGGATAAGCACCTGGCTCCTGGCTGCGGATCAGCACGGTGTGCCGGCTGCAGCGAGCCAGCCACGGCAGCCATTGGAGGGTGAACCAACGGCAAAAGGAAGACCTTTCTCTCTGTCTCTCTCTCTCACTGTCCACTCTGCATGTCAAAAAAAAAAAAAAAAAAAGAAAGAAACAGAAAATGAATCTTGATTTGAATGGAATGGGAGAGGGAGTGGGAGATGGGAGGGGTGCAGGTAGGAGGGATGTTATGGGGAGAAAAAGCCATTGTAATCCATAAACTGTACTTTGGAAAATTATATTTACTAAATAAAAGTTAAAAAAATATGCAGGATTTTCAAAAGGTTCATGAAAAATGTATGTTATGTTCAAACTGCATGGATTTCAAAATGTGCACCAAAATAAATTTCCTTTCAAAAAAAAAAACTACAATGAGATATTATCTCATCTTAGTTAAATTTGTTATTATCAGTAAGACATCACAAATGATGAAAGGACATAAAAAAAAAGAGAGAATCCTTATACACCATTGGTAGGGAATGTAAATTAGTACAGCAATCATGGAAAGTAGTATGAGGACTCCTCCAAAAAAATCTAAAAATAGAACTGTCATATGATCTAGCATACTACCACTATGAGAACATATCCAAATAAATGAAATCGATCTGTTTAAGAGACATTTACACCATTGTTTATTGCATCATTATTCACAACAGCCAAGAAACTGAAACAATCTAAGCAGCCATCTACTGGTGAATGAATAAGGAAAATGTACATATACACAGCACAATATTACTCTCCCTTAAAAAGGGTGAAGTCTTGGTATTCACAGCAACATGGATGTGATTATAAGTCATTATGTTAAGTGAAATACGCTAAACATATAAGGACAAATATCACAATGATCTCACTTGTATCTGGAATCTTAAAACATTGTTATTTTATAGAATCTAAAATTATAATTGTGATGACTAGAGGCTGGGGTGGGGGTGGAAGATGAGATTGGCATACTAAGTTATAGATATACAGGGATAAGAGGTCAGGGTCCTACTGCAGTGTAGAGTGGCTATAGAATTTTTTTTTCCAGAAAGAGAGAAAGGTCTCCCTTCCGCTGGTTCACTCCCCTAATGGCCACTAGGGCCGGCGCTGCGCCAATCCGAAGCCAGGAGCCAGGTGCTTCCTCCTGGTCTCCTAAGAGGGTGCAGGGACCCAAGCACTTGGGCCATCCTCCACTGCCTTCCCGGGCCACAGCAGAGAGCTGGGCTGGAAGAGGGGCAACCGGGACAGAATCCGGCACCCTGACCTGACCGGGACTAGAACCCTGGGTGCTGGCGCCGCAGGTGGAGGAGTAGCCAAGTAAGCTATGGCACCGGCCAAAAATGTTAATCTTAATGAGCTATGTATTTCTCTGATTATCTCATCAAAGATAGTATTTTGGGTGTTCTCATCATAAAGAAATATTAAAAATTCGAGAAGATAATGTATGTTTAGGCCGGCGCCACGGCTCAATAGGCTACTCCTCCGCCTGTGGCGTTGGCACAACGGGTTCTAGTTCCCGTCGGGGCACCAGATTCTGCCTTTTCCAGGCCTGCTCTCTGCTATGGCCTGGGAGTGCAGTGGAGGATGGCCCAAGTCCTTGGGCCCTGCACCTGCATGGGAGACCAGGAAAGGCACCTGGCTCCTGGCTTCGGATCAGCGCGGTGCACTGGCCACAGAGCGCCTGCTGCAGCGGCCATTGATGGGGTGAACCAACGGTAAAGGAAAGACCTTTTTCCCTGTTTCTCTCTCTCACTGTCCACTCTGCCTGTCAAAAAGTATATGTATATATATATATATATATATATATATGTTTACCAGATTGGATAGAACATAATTTATTCATACATTCAAACCTAACATGCAATTATATAATTATATAAATTTTTATGTGTCTACAAAAAAAAAAAGACAAAAGAAAGCAGTGGATCAATAGGTTAAAAACTTAAGTGAATTTAAAGAATAACTTGTAAATCTATAATTTAACACAGTTTAATGACCAATACTATATCCATTCTTCAATTCTACCATATTGCTTTGTAACCTTGAGAAGCAGAGGCTGGTATTCACGGTAAGTCTAACTCTGGTATATCAAATGCTTAATAACAATAGCCCACGAAATTTGTAGTGGACCAAAGTAAATCAAATGGTGAAACTGAATAATTCTAGACATTGTACATGTGGCTTATGACTAAACAAGGGAATCATTCTCTGTGTGTCCATTGAGCAAATACATCATATATAGTACCACTTTGCTTAACAAGGAGACTATGTTCTGAAAAGTGCATTGTTAGGCAATTTTGTCTATGTACAAACATCACTGAGCTACTTATAAGGCAAGTCAATACTGTAGCCCATCACACACTTAGGCATACATGGTATAGTATATGTGGTTCCATTATACAAGTGATCTGTCATTGGTCAAAAAGTTGTTATGTTGCACATGTCCATATTGGCACCTGTCACTCATCAAAACTCATGCTTATCAATGACTATATAATCATTGTCAGGAAACAAATTTGTTTACAGGTTTATCTGTTATTAGGGTAGAGAGTGAAAGAAACAAGGAAAATTACCATGTATGCTAGAAAGAAATTTCAGAAAGACCTTTAGAGAATCTGTACAACCAATCAAATAGAGCAGTACAATTACTTGAAGAGGATAGTACACAAAAGCATTTGGAATAATAATATATCTCATGTAATTCAAGGCTTTACCTTTTGGAGATTTGAGGTTTTCTGTCCAGCCAACTCCCTCACCAGGAGTAAACCAAGGACTCAATTTGATTTTTTGAAATATTTATTTATTTGAAAGGCTGAGTTACATACAAAGGGAGAGAAAGATAGAAAATCTTCCTTCCACTGGTTCACTACCCAAATGGCTATGATGGCTGGTGCTGGGTGAATCCAAAGCCAGGAGCCAGGAGCTTCTTCCTGGTCTCCCACTTGTGTGGCAGGGGCCCAAATCCTTGGCCCATCTTCTGCTGTTTTCCTAGGCCATAGAGAGTTGGATAAGAAAAGGAGCAGCCCAGACACAAACAGGTGCCCATAAGGAATGCCAGCACCACAGGCAGAGGCTTACCCTACTACACGACAGTGCCGGCCCCTCCATTTAATTTTAATTTTATTAAATCCCAGAAGACTAGAAAAATTGCAAATGTAGTCCCCAAGGTGAACAAAAAAATGTACCAGTATTGGCTTCATACTTAACTGAAGCAGATAAAAAGCCCACTAATTAGCACAGGCATAAAGAATAATTTAAGATTTCATTTAATTGAAAGCTCATAACATAGAACTCAATGATTACTTAATTAGATCATTCTTTTATTAATTTCTCTCCTACATTCTTAGAAATTCCATCAGGTACTTAGAGATTTAGAAAATTTCTATTAAGTTTTTTTGTACAGATGGCTACATACTCAGGAGATGGGTTCAACATGTTCTATTTTGAATACCCATTATTAAAATCTGTTGGGAACAGCTGGATAACTATTGGAGAGTAGGAGGACAATTTCAATCTTTGTTCTTTATTTCATCTTTCCAAACTTTCTACCCCCAACGCCAGCACTCTGATAGTGTAATTAAAATTGTTTGAACTCGAATTGTCATAAAATATGAAGATATTTTCCAACAAAATGATCTTCTCTTCTTCCATACATTTTAGAAATCCAGTTATCTTTAGTGACATTTAATGCAGATATTGTCAACATATGTTGTTCCAAAGAGTAGCAATTTCTCTCTGACACATGAAACTAATTCCATCCTCTCCTGTACATTGGGTTCTGATTGTTGTTGTTATTTATTATTATAGTAGTGTGTATTTGTGTCTATATATGTGTAGATTTTCATATTGTGAAAGAATTTGTGAGGATGTGCATTCCATTGTGAAAAAGTTGTTTTAGGGTTACTTCCTAATTTTTAATCTATTACTAAGTTTAAATTATATATATATATATATATGCATGTGTGTGTTTGTATATATATATATATATATATAAAAATGTATATTATTAGGTAATACAGCAGCACATAAGAAAACTTTGAAAGCAGAGTATGAAACACAAATACTCTGACACTCTTACTATGATTATATTTTATATTTAGTTTCACAAAGTTGCAGTCATATTGTAACAATTTGTATTCAACCATTCTCACCACTTTGTATCATAAACATATAACCATTGCTTCTGTAGAAACTCTGTCTTCTTTCCTGTCTCTCTTGATCTCTCTTCCCACATCTCATCTTCAGACTTTTTGTCAATTTATTCTTCCTTAGTCTACCACTATTTGATTTTGATCTCACTTCTCCAAGGGAACTGTTCTACTTAAGGTCAAAAATTATTTCGAGGAGCAGACATTGTCTCATAATAAGTGAAGCTTCTGCTTGGGACACCTGTATCGCATGTTAGTAGTATATTAGAGTGCCAGTGTGTCCTGATTGCTTTGCCTCTGGTCCAGATTCCTGATACTACATACTGGGATGCAGCAGGTGGTGGCACAGTAATTGAGTTCCCGTCAGCCCGGTGGAAGACCCAAACAGATTTTGTGGCTCCTGGATTTTGCTTGTCCCAGCCCTGGCTTTCCCAAATTTATAAATATAATGGATAGTTTCAGTTCTTACCCTTATTTTAAAATTTATTTATTTTCATGTTATTTGAAAGTCAGAGAGATAGAAAGAGAGAGAATATCAGAGAGATAGACAAAGGTCTGCCACAGACAAGGCTGGGGGCAGGAGACAGGGGCTAGAGCCAGGAGAGTGGAACTCAATCTGAGTCTTTCGCATCGCTGGCAAGGACTCAAGTACTTGAGCTATCACCTGCCACTTTCCCAGGGTGTGCAGTACAGGAAGCTGGATTGGACGTGAAGCCAGGACTTGAACCAGGTGCTCTCATGTGTGATGCTGGTATCCAAAAGGTATCTTCACTGCTGTACCAAATGCTCATCTCTATCCTTATTTTAATATACTTTGTAATATAATAAGAGAGAGGCAAAGTAAGCAAAATTTTATCACACTGAGGAAGCTCATGGAACATATCAAAAAACGAGATGTTATAAATATTGTTCAACTGTCTGCATTTTTTTAAAATATTCTATTTATTTATTTGAAAGGCAGAGCTACAGAGAGGCAGAAGCAGAGAGGCTGTTTGTTCACTCCCCAAATGGCCACAACGGCTGCAGGTGCACCAACCAACACTGGGAGCCAGGAGCTTCCTCCAGGTCTCCCATGCAGGCGCAGGGGCCCAAGGACTTGGGCCATCTTCCACTGCTTTCCCAGGCCATAGCAGAGAGCTGGATTGGAAGTGGAGCAGCCAGGACTTGAATTGGTGCCCACATGAGATGCCAGCACTGCAGACAGCAGCTTTACCTGCTATGCCACAGTGCCGGCCCCCAACTGTCTGTATTTATGCACTGAAATTCTTTACCAGACTGAAAAGTTAGGCAGGGATAAAGAATACACCCATATTGGTATGGCACAATAAAGTTGGAATTGGCAGTACAAGATCAGTAATTCTATAAACAACTGTTTTCCTTTTTGGCTGATTCATGTCCCATGAGCTTGGTATTTTAACAATTAAAATACCCTCTAATTACGGTTACAGTCACCAGACAATTCTCTCACTTAACCGACCTTGACAGACATGAAGATTACTTCTTACACATGGAAAATGCCATCTCATATATATGTTTGAAAATTTCCTCTCTTAAATTCAGCTGTGGTTATAATTCTGTAATACTTTAACAATATAAGATGTATGGTATGTACAGAAATTTTTACACTACTGTTGTAATTGTGCAGTAGTACCATTTCCCTATGCCATCTGAGACTATACAAGAGGGAAAGATTTTCCAGAGGACTGGCAGTGAGCAAGTATTGTTTCAAGGTTATGAGGTGCCTCTGTATTAGGAGCCAAAAACCTGGAAGTTACAGATAATAAAGAGTAGTAGGTAGCCAAGATTCAAATCTTGGATCAAGCTGTGTGTAGTGTGTGATTTTGAACAAGTAATTTGATATCCTTGAGACTCAATTTTCAAAAGATTGCAAAGATGTAACCATATCTACTGTTAATGTTATAGTGAAATTAAATGGCATATCACTTGTAAGTCTTTCAAATAGTCTGATACCTACTGGGACATGATTGGTGATAAAGAAATACACACACACACACAGAAACACCCACAGGATAGACTTCAAAAAACTCATGGACAAAATGGAATTGAGAGATATATTTATTTTGGAATCAAAATATCCATGCATAGTTTTTTAAAAATATAATACATATTATCCATGAACTTTTTGAAGACACTTATGTTTTGTGTGTGCTTATTTATTTATTTCACGTAACATTAGTACATATATGTGCGAGGCTATTGGTGTATAATCTTAGACAACATTGAGTAACACATGCTGTTTTATGGGAAACCATTTTGTGTAGTACAAAATACAAAGGCTAGATAAAGTATAGGTTGAATTTCAGATTTTACACCTAATCTAACTTTAACAATAGCTAATATATAGTATTGGGAAAATCTCCATAATTACAATAACAGTTGTATTCTATAGACTTCATGAATGAGGAAACAGGTTTAGAATCCTTTGAAAAACATTTCACAAATGGAAACTAACATCAAGGACTTAACGATCAGACTCTACAACAATGTTGTCTCTGTGAAATACACGTATTTAATCCAGTAAAATCCAAATTCTTTGAAGAATGTTGATTGCATAGTACTAGAAAATAGCAACTAGAAAAATAAGTAAATGAATAAGATAGTTGCCCCAGTCAATTGAAATATAACAACTGAGAAATTATGTCACACTTTTTCATGTACACATTGACAGTAAGGAAGTAAAACCATGTCTGCTGATTGCAGAAAGGAAATAGTGTCTCATTCTTTACTGGGGAATTCAATTTTCATTTTCTATTTCTCAGCACAATGCCAAAAATCGTAGACATTTAAGGATTGTTCATTTTTTTCTTCCTTCATACTTGTTTGACTGCAGTAGAAAATATATATTGAACGTCTCTTTGCTATGAAGAATGGTTCCCATGTATTCAAAGCTCTACTGGTAACAATAGATATCTTGATGTCAAAATTACTTCTATCGAAATATTTCCTCTTTCTTCCTTGATTCAAAAGCATGTTTTACAATAGTAGCACCATGCCTACATTAAGTAAAAACTCGGAAAGTACAATTGAATAGCATAATACAGTCAGTGCCAAAGCACACATTTTCTTGAACCTTAGAAACGCCACCTTCTCTTGTAGGTTTCTAAAAGTATCCATCTACTTGGAGTATAACAAAGCTTCAAAGATTCCGGAGTCAGGCTTCAGGCTCCTCTAATTGAAGAGTGGATATCTTCTCACACAAAATCATGCCCAAAATAGAATACATATAAGCCAGATGGTTCTCAAAAAGCTTTATGATAAAGTTTATTTGTTAATCAGTGCCTCATTAATAATTAGAAATAACAAATTATTTAATGTACAAATAATCTTACAGTCTGAGAAAGACTATGAAAACTAAAAGCAACTTCTGAGAGAGTTAAGTGAAATTCTTCATTTGTAATCAAGAAAACTGAATTATGGGCAGGTAAATAATTTAAGTCTTTAAGTTTGTAGAAAAGCAGGAAATAGAAAGCTCCAAAATTCTGACTCTTCTATGAATACATGTTTGTCACGATGTTGACATGTCACATGTAAAAGGAACATAATGACAAACTACTGGCTATCAATAATCTGTGATATCAGGCATATTGTTTCGCTTTTTTGAAAAACATGATCTAAAGTGGAGCATTTATGAACAACTTCCTGCATATGAAGTTGCTAAAAACGTATGTTCTGGGCTAAAAAATAAAGTGGAAGAAAGATTGTCAGTGACTGGAGAGGGAAAGTGTCACATCATTGCAAAAAAAGATTAATTTATTTTCAAGTGTAAATTAAGCAAAAAGTGACTTTTCCTGCCCGAAGGGTTTAAGTTCTCTATTCTCAGTGTAGGAAGTGAGGATGAAACTGTCAGGGAAAGAATTGATTCCACACAGGGGTTCTGTGGAGCACTTGAATCAGAGCAATCTTCCACATTACAGCCAACTCTAGTAGATCATTTTAAAAGAAAGCAAAGCACAATTTGTGCAAAAATCACATGACACATAATATTTCAACACTGTTCTTGGAACAAGTGACCAGGAAAAGACATAATGAATAATAAATGTTTCTCCATGAGAACTGAACATCCTACCATAAATCCAACGGTGTGGGTTGGCAACAACATGATAGCAGCAGGAAGAATCAGATTTCCAGCCCAAATATTATTCCACTTACCAAACTACCTTAACTTATTCTCAGTTCCTTTAATATTAGGGGCTAGAAACCGATATATGAATATTTAGAGCCATTAACTATAGTTAAAGGCATGCATATATTTTGGGGTGAATACACTTAAAACTGGGGTTTGATTACTAATTTTTTGTTATCCTCTCTAATATTTGAATTAAAAATGCCCATTTTGCAGGGCCAGCACTGTGGCTTAACTGGTTAAACTGCCACCTGAAAAGTCAGCTTCCCATATGAGCCCTGTTCAAGTCCTGGCTGCTCCACTTCCCATCCAGCTCCCTGCTAATGTACCTGAGAAGTCAGCGGAAGATGGACTATGGGGCTCTGCACCCTTATGGGAGAACTGGGTGAAACTCCTGGCTCCAGGTTTCAGCCTGGCCCAGCCCCAGCCACTGTGGCCATTTGAGGAGTGAATCAGAGGATGGAAGATCTTTCTGTCTCTGTCTCCTTCTCTCTCTGTAACTGTCTTTCAATTAAATAAATCTTCTAAAAATACCCACTTTCTTAATCTTAATGTTGTTAAAGCTATACAGATATAAAGAATGAATAAATTCTACATGAGATTCAATATTTTTCATATAAGGGTACAATAAAAACAAATAAGGTAATAGGATTCCCCTACTGTACATCACCAAGCCTTTCCCTGAACTCCATCTGGGTATGCTCTGCATTAGTATAGAATTATAAAGTCAAAGACCAAGAGACACATCATGTAGCCCATGTCATCACTTTTAATCCAGTGGCATGTGGCTACTCAGTCTTTTTTGGAAAATTGGAAAAATCTAGTTTTGTTTTCCCCCACTATGCAATGACTATTGAATGTGCAGTATGTTGGATTTGATAACTATGTTGCAGGGTTGGGTTTTCATTTTAAGTTTTCTTTGGAACATCATATACCATGTGGCTCCTATAATGTCTAATACTTTCTCTGTGTTCACACTCTTAACACTTTTGTGTAACATGATATAAGATCACTTGTACACTTAACATCAACATAATTTTTGTAATACAATTATTTTTATTTTTGTAATCAATGAGGTTATACAAATAATCAACAAGGTAAATTATTTGAGATTTTTAAAAACTGTATATAAATGATGTATATGTATATACACAGACATACATATACACAGGGACATCAAAATATTTATGAAAAGTATATGTTATGAAAAATCCATGCATGGATTTCAATTTTTTTTTGTTTTAATTTTTTTTTTTTTGACAGGCAGTTAGACAGTGAGGGAGACAGAGAGAAAGGTCTTCCTTTTCGGTTGGTTCACCCCCAATGGCTGCCATGGCTGGTGCATTGCAGCCAGCATGCTGCATCCATCCGAAGCCAGGAGCCAGGTGCTTCCTCCTAGTCTCCCATGAGGGTGCAGGGCCCAAGCACTTGGGCCAAACTCCACTGCCTTCCCGGGCCACAGCAGGGAGCTGGACTGAAAGGGGAGCAACCTGGACAGAATTCGGCACCCCAACCAGGACTGGAACCCGGGGTGCTGGCGCTGCAGGTGGAGGATTAGCCAAGTGAGCCGCAAATATTATTTATTAGAAAGGCAGGGAGAAAGAGACCTTCGCTTTTTGAGTTCATGCCCCAACTACCCACAACGGCTGGGGTTGAGACAGCCAAAACCACAAACATTGAACTCCATATGAGTGCCAACCATTACCTGCAGCTTCCCAGGGTGTGCATCAACAGGAAATTGGATCAGAAGCAAAGGCAGGCTCAAACTCAGGAACATCATTATGTGATACTGGAGTCCCAAGTGTGGACTTAACTACAGCGCTAAATGTCCAACCCATCTTATATTTCAATTCCATTTTCCATAAATTTTGAAATGTGTAGGGGTGTGTGTATGTGTGTGTGTGTGTAAACAGAGAGAATCCTATATATATATATAGACAAGCTAATTATCACAGAATATGTTCACTAACACCTGGTAAGAAGTGCCAACTACAGAATTAGGAAATACACATTGTCTATGTTAAAAAAGTGAAAGTAACATGACCAGTATTATAAAGTTAATTACAAAGCAAGCTTTCAAGCACAAATCTGTCAGCAAAGCTGATGCATCTTTCTCCTATGTACAAAAAACCTACTTTTCTAGGTCTTAATTTTGTTGTTGATGCTGTTAACCTAAATTAAATGTTGGCATGTATTCAGATGGTTTTGAATATTGTTTTCAAAATTATTTTGAATATCACATCTCTTATTTTGAATATCACATCTCTTATTTTGAATATCACATCTCTGATATTTTGAATATCACATCTCTGATGTGATATTACTTTCTATTCAGGAAGAACTGAAACTCTTCTTCATTTGAACGTTTCTATTCTCAGGAGAAGAAATAGGAGAAAATATCAACCTACAAAGGATTTTTCACACTTTCCTCTCAATCTTTCAGCAAATAGTGCTGTAAAAAGTAATGTCAATCAAATGCAACTTCAGAGATTTCATATCCTTTCACAGTGAGCATAGCATTTGGGAATAAAAGCGTATTAATTCCAAGTTCTTAAACATGAGCTGTTGACCTCAAAAAAGAGAAAAGTGTGATAGGGAGCAGTGTACAGACTCTTGGGTACTTCACACTCATGCATTCATTCAAGCTGAATCTTTTTATCTAGGTTCCACAGCAAATACATTCATTCGGCTTATTTTGCTGCTTCAACATTGCTTAAGAGAAGGAAAGGTAGTTTGAGATTACATGAGCTTTTCAAAGCCAAACTTCATTAATAGTATTCTGTCATTCAGCAATTTTTCTCAAGATTAGGAAACAAAACAAAGCAAAACATCCTATCTGAAGACCATGTTAGTCAGTTGAGTTTACAGCTGTGAAATGACTCTCCATGTCACTTTGGAAAAAATGGATAGTTGTCTGGAGATCCTACAAAGTCCAGTAATCTTTGCTTTACCATTACCGTTCTGATGTCACCTCCTTCTATTATATTTCTAGTACAAGGCTCCAGCTAATATCAGCTCTTTGAACAACCAAGGCCTTTGCATAGTAGCTTCCCTTGCCAGAGATGTTCTTGCAGATAGCCACAGGTTCTCTCTTTTTTTTATCTCTTTCAGAGCTTTACTAATCTCAACAAATAGGCCTTTCTAATCTAACTAGTTAAAACAAACATCTTCACACCCTGCCATCTCCCTGGCACTCCTTAACCTTATTTGTTCCCTAATCATCCCCAAGATACTTATGCCTCTATAAACCATCTAATTATTTGTATTGTCTGTATGCCCCAGTTATACTAAACAAACAAAGACATTAGGTTGTTTGTTTTGATTATACCTCTATCCCCAGCTCCTGAAATCAAGTGGAACTCAGAAGAGGGACTCTGTAAGTGAGTAATAACTGGATAAAAGAATCAAGGGATGGATATATTAATTCATGGTGGGGAAGTAGGAGAAGAGAGAGCCAAGTTAAAGTATGTTCAATGACCTTTGAGATGACCTTGTCTTTGAGGGATTAAAACAAGAACTAATGAACATGGAGCTGAGTGGTACAAAATAAGAATAGGGTGGACATCATCCCTGTATACCATGGAGAGAATTTTGGACTCTACTGTTACTGAAATAGGAACTTTTTTCAGGTTTGTAAGGAAGTAGGTGATGAGGTCTTCCTGGAACTGTATACAGAGTTAATTGTGTGAGAGCAAGAAATGAACCACTGTAGCTAATGAGTTAGACAAAGTGATCTTACAATAAGGTGATGTAGAGTTAAGGAGGTTGTTGCAAAGACTTTTTAAGACTGTAAGAACTGAGGAAACTGGTTTTGCTGGTATCAGATTCTGCTATGATCATTCAACCTTTTAACATGCAATTATTGAGTATCTAGAGAATTTTGCCAGGTATTATTGAAAGTACAGTGATAATTTACAGGATTTTTTTATTATTACATTGGTATGATTTTGAAAAAGTTTATTTCCTCCTGAAGATGTGGTTATGACCATGTAAACTGTCAGCATAAGGAAAGATAATGATCATTACTGGACAAGCCTAGATATATCAAGTCCAGGGATAGATGATTCATATATGTAATCTTACTTAATTATGAAAACCTTGATAGATGAGATTAATGAGTTACAAAGGCTTATGATATATATTCCAAGAACAGGCAAAGGCATACTAGTGTAATAGTCGATATTTTTGGCTTAAATATCCTGAATTTTCTTCTATACTAGGTTCAAAATGGCAATGACCAGGGCTTCATAAAATAACCTGAATTATTATTGCAGGGATGCTTGTGAGATTTGGGAAGCATACAAAAACATGTACTCACATACACACATACAGTAACATACAATAGAGTACAAAAAAATCAAGTTTTTAATTAAAATAGTACCATGATAAAGAGTTATAAATAGTCCATGCATGAAATTTTTTGAAGAATGCAATTCTTTTGTCATAATTTAATATTGTTGTTAGTTTTTAATTATTCTCAGTTATTATTTAGTTTAACTTTGTCTTTGACTTCAGAAATAACTAAAATACTTTTTCAAGTAACCAAGTCCATTCTCTGTTCTTTGAGTTAAAAATGTTTCTCTAGCACAGTGGCATGTTCCTTGTGATCTAGAAGCTGAAACTAAATTGGATGTTCTTTTTTTTTAAGATTTAGATTGATTTATTTATTTGAAAGACAGGGAGGTAGAGAGAGAAAGAGCATCTTCTATCCACTGGTTCACTCCCCACAATGGCTGGAGCTGGGCCTATCCAATGCCAGGGGCCAGGAGCTTATTCCAGGTCTCCCAGGTAGGTGCAGGGGCCAACCTCTATGGCTTTCCCAGGCATTACAGAGAGCTGGATCAGAAGTGGAACAGCCAGGATTTAAACCAGTGCCCATATGGGATGCTGGCACTATAGCATACTGCTACTCCAATATGCTTTACCTGTTAAGCCACAACACCAGCCTCTAGATGTTCTTGTTTTTAATTCAGTGGGGAAAAATGGTCATTAACCACTACTTATAATTACTCAAAACACAGAATTATTTTTGCTTTTTTAGAACTTTACTTTTGATCTCTAAGACACCATGTAAGTATTGCCCAATAATGATATAAATAGGGATGAATATTTGGCCTACTAGTTAAAAAGTTGATTAAGATGTCCAAACCTCCTATTGAAGTACTTGGAGCAATACCCAACTTTGGTTCATGACTCCAGTTTCCTACTATTGCAGATCCTGGGAGGCAACAGTGAGAGTTCATGTGGTTTGGTTTCTTCTGCCCACATGAGAGACTGGGATTGAATTCCTAGCTCCTGACTCAATCCAGCCCCAGCTGTTGTAGGCATTTGGGGATCTCTTTCTACCACTTTATCTCTCTCCATCTCACATAAGTAATTTTTAAAAGGGAAAATAGTCATTAGTATCCTTGAATGAATGTTTAATTCTGTTGGTTTCTCTCATAATAAAAATATCAAAAGTCAGAAATCTTTTCTAGTAATAACACCATGCTATCATTCAATTGTTCTCTTCTCCCTCCTGCCCCACATGAAAAAGGAGAGCTGTTGAAAAACTTATTGTTGTGCCCTTATTTAGAAAAAGACCCACATTAGCCAAATTAATTCAGATGAGATTATTTGGAGTAGGTCAATCCATAATCCACTTTACTGGTGTCCTTACAGGAAGGCAATCATGAGAAACAGACACAAAGAGAAAGAGGCATGTGCAGACAAACTCAGAGATAGGAATTATGCAGGTGCAAGCTAAGAAACACGGAAGGATACCATGTTTGTTTCTCACAAGTATCTAGAAAAGGACAAGGAAGAATTCCCTACAGATATCAAAAGGAGAATAGTTGTTTTGATGCCTTGATTTCTGTCTTCTAGCTTCCGGAACTTGGAGACAATGAATTTCTGTTTTTTTTATTTTTTAATTTTTACAATTTTTTCTTTAATTTGACAGCTTGAGTTATAAACAGTGAGAGAGAGAGAGAGAGAGAGAGAGAGAGAGAGAGAGAGAGAGAGAGAAAGGTCTTCCTTCCTTTGGTTTACTCCCCAAACGGCTGCTACAGCTGGCTCTATGCCGATCTGAAGCCAGGATTCGCTGGCCCGAATTTCTGTTGTTTTAAGCCACACAGATGTGGTGATATGTTTCAGTTTCCTTGAGAAATTAGTATACATGGTAAGAAATATATATAGGGGCCAGCGCCATGGTTCACTTGGTTAATCTTCCACCTGTGGTGCCGGGGTCCCATATGGGCACCAGATTCTGTCCCAGTTGCTCCTCTTCCAGTCCAGCTCTCTGCTGTGGTCCGGGAAGGCAGTGGAGGATGGCCCAGGTGCTTGGAACCCTGCACCCGCATGGGAGACCAGGAGGAAGCACCTGGCTCCTGGCTTTGGATAGGCGCAGCTCCGGCCATGGCAGCCATTTGGGGGGTGAACCAATGGAAGGAAGACCTTTCTCTCTGTCTCTTTCTCTCACTGTCTAACTCTATGTGTCAAATAAATAATAATAAAAATTTAAAAAAGGAATATATATATATATATCATTGATAGAGTTTTTCATGAACACTGTGCAATTCAATTATCAAAGTAATCCTGTTTTTACAACTATTTTGTATATCTTTTTTTTTTATTTTTTATTTTTGACAGGCAGAGTGGACAGTGAGAGACAGGCAGGGAGAAAGGTCTTCCTTTTGCCATTGGTTCACCCTCCAATGGCCGCCGCGGTAGCGCGCTGCGGCCGGCGCACCGCGCTGTTCCGATGGCAGGAGCCAGGTGCTACTCCTGGTCTCCCATGGGGTGCAGGGCCCAAGCACTTGGGCCATCCTCCACTACCCTCCCTGGCCACAGCAGAGAGCTGGCCTGGAAGAGGGGCAACCGGGACAGGATCGGTGCCCCGACCGGGACTAGAACCCGGTGTGCCGGCGCCGCAAGGCGGAGGATTAGCCTGTTGAGCCACGGCGCCGGCCTATTTTGTATATCTTAAATCTGTGCCATTTCCTTAACCTGGTATGCTTATTCCTCAAATACCTACTGAGTTCTTTCCCTTACTTTATTTATTTTTATTTTTATTTTTTTTACACAGAGAGAGGAGAGGCAGAGAGAGAGAAAGGTCCTCCACCCGCTGGTTCACTCCTCAATTGGCCTCAACTGCCGGAACTGTGCAGATCCAAAGCCAGGAGCCAGGAGCCAGGAGCCAGGAGCTTCTTCCGGGTCTCCCACGGGGATCTTTCACTGCTTTCCCATGCCATGAGCAGCAGCTGGGTGTCAAACCACCTTCCACATGAGATGCAGGCACTGCAGGCGGTAGCTTTACCACTATGTCACAGTGCTGCCCCCCTTTCCCTCACTTTAAAAATGTCTCCATTGAAATATTGCCTCCCAAGAGGCCTCACCTAACTGCCTTATTTAAAATTGCATGTCCCATCATTCCTTATCCCGCCATTCTATTGAATTATACACATATCCCAGAAATAACATTTTACATTTATTATTGTGTATTTTTTATTTTCTGTTAGTTGCTAAGGAAAAGCATTTTTTTTTTCTTTTGTCCACTCTATTTCTTGTACTTGTAACAATGATTTACACAATAAAAGTCAAAAGTTACATCAAAGTTAGGCAAAGCAGTCATGGTTTTGCAAATACCAAACGTATTTTCAGTATTAACTTAAAATTATAATGGGTAAATAAATTACCTAGTGATTGAAATTGTGTGTCTGAAGAATAACACAGTCTAAACCAAGAGCCAGATCTGAATGATTATGAAAAGATTATAGCTTCTAAGGGACTACTTCAGATTGTTTTATGCACACCAAAATTTTATCTTCTTATCTATTTCTAAAGCTCTCTTCCTTGCAAATTCAAGGAAGAAATGTAGCTTCATTTTTATGTAACATATTTTTCTCTATAAAAGAGAGTCAGTAGAGATTACAAGTAACTTTCCTTACAACAGGAACTTTTAATTGTGTCATAAAACTCTGGGAATTTGTTCATACCTCCATTCTTCAAGTAAATATTGTGTCCCTACTATGGGACAAAATTGAGACTGAGAGCTATGAGAGATTTGAAAATAAGTAACAAAAATCCCTGTGCTGCAGTCTGATGGAAGAGATAAGAGAGAGAAATAAATCAATACAATTTTAGGTAAGAAATAGTAATTCTGTGAGATAAGCCTCATAATATGCTAAGGAGAATGGGAGATTATAAGCCAGAGCTGTGAGGTTTCTGTTGTCACCAAAGCATAAGGCTGTATTTCTTCATCTTGCCCCTCAACTTGTGTAGGGTAGAAGAATAGATCTAATATTTTCTAGGTTCCTGGTACCACACCCAGGCCGGTTTCCTTAACTTTGACAATAACTTTGTAAATCCATTTTTTCAAAGATTTATTTAATTGAAAGGCAGAGTTTTAGAGAGGCAGAGGTAGAGGCAGAGAGAGAGAGAGAGAGCGAGAGAGAGAGAGAGCCTTCCATCCACTAGTTCACTCCCCAAATGTCCGGGACAGCCAGAGCTGTGGTAATCTGAAGACAGGAGCCAGGAGCCTCCTCCAGGTCTCCCACACGGGTGCAGTAGCCCAAGCATTATGGCCATATTCCACTACATTCCCAGGCCACAGCAGGGAGCTGATCATAAATGGAGGAGCCAGAGCTGGGATTCTAACCAGCACTTATACAAGTGCTGGCACCACAGGTGGCAGCTTTACCTACTATGCCACAGTGCTGGCCCTCATAAATTCATTTACATCCATTCCTTATGGCTGCTTCATTTGAACCCTTTAGAAAGTATTATATTGCTTGTGATATAATCACCATCCTTAGCATATTTCCTAGTACCAATCTTGAGTATCCTCAATAAATGCAACTACTGTTACTATATTTCCTGACGTTTGTATAGACATTCACAGGCAGATATGCATTGATACTGTAGCTATATACAATATTAGCCTTGAATTATATACTTTTCACCTTCTGACTAAATTACATATAGATTGTGTCAGTAGTTAAGTATAGGGGCTGGTGCTGTGGCATAGAAGATTAAGCTGTCATTTGCAGTGCCAGCATCCCTTATAGCTACCAGTTTAATCCAGGCTGCTGAACTTCCTATCCAGCTCCCTGCTATGACCTGGGATAGCAGTGGAAGATGGTTCAAGTGTTTGGGTCCCTGCACACATGTTGGAGACTCAGAAGAAACTCCTGGTTCCTGGCTTCCAATAGGCCCAGTTCCAGCTATTGTGGTCCTTTAGGGAGTGAACTTTGGATGGAAGATCTCTCTCTCTCTCTCTCTCTCTCTCTCTCTGCAACTCTGCCTTTCAAATAAATAATAAAATAAATATAATGTAAATATTCATTATGGGTATATTAAAATATTTCATTTTAGGAAAATCATCCTTCTCTTAAGTTGTAATCTTTTCCATGGATATTATAACATTTTATTTTCTTCATTTGAGATTTTATTGGTACCAACATTGTATATATTTCCTCTATTTAAAGATTTATTTATTTATTTGAAAGGCAGAGTTACAGAGAGGCAAAGGCAAAGATATATATATATATATATATATATATATATAGAGAGAGAGAGAGAGAGAGAGAGAGAGACAGAGAGACAGAGAGAGAGAGAGAGAGAGAGAGAGAGAGAGAAGTCTTCTATCTGCTGGTTCACTCCCTAAATTGTCACAAAGGCAGGAGCTGGGCTTATCAAAAGATGGGAACCAGGAGGTTCTCCCAGTTCTCCTATTCGGATGCAGGGGACCAAGGACTTGGGCCATCCTGTACTGCTTTCCCAGGCCATAGCAGAGAGCTGGATTGGAAGTAGAGTAGCAAGACTTGAACCAGCATCCATATGGGATGCTAGCACTGCAAGCAGCGGCTTTACTCACTATGCCACAGTGCCAGCCCCATATGTTTTTCAACTTAGGCTGTCTATCTTTGAAATGATAAACAAAAATTCTATTTTAAATGTTATTTTCAATTTTTTTAAAAAAAGTGCTATTAGAACAAATAAAAGATTAAAGAAAACAAATTCAAAACAAAACAAGAATTGGCAAGAATGCGGGCATAGATCTATCCAATATTAAGTTCACTTAAAACGTCTTTGCTGTTGTTTTATGTTCTAGGTCTTAGAAGGAGATAGGTATGCTCTTTGCATAATTGCTTCCAAGTTACATTAAGAATGTGGGTACAAATATTCACTATTCCATATGTAGGACTTTTCATAGTAGATGAACTCACATACCATTAAAATACATTATTTTTAGTTATCTGAAGATGACCAAAGGAAATGAGCAAAAGGAGAAGAAAATAAAAAAATAAAAGCAGGATATCATAAGTAACCAATCTTTCCTGTGTCTATATCCTCAAAGTTAGAAGCTGTCACTCATGCCTAACCAGGTTAGGGAAAGAAGAACTGGGAAAAGACATGGACTGTAGGCTTAAAATTAAGAAGATCCAGGAGCAACAAAGAAGATAAAATGGATGTATGGCAAAAAGTAAAGTGGTAGGCAGACTCTTAAATAGTTCAAGGGAAACAAAGGAATGTCCCACAGTGCAAGTTTATTGAAGACTTTGGATTTTGTACAATGGGACTAGAGAAGTAGCCAAGAAAGCTGACTATAAGAAGACCAGCTCTCTGCTGTGGCCAGGGAGTGCAGTGGAGGATGGCCCAAGTGCTTGGGTCCTGCACCCCATGGGAGACCAGGAGAAGCACCTGGCTCCTGCCATCGGATCAGCGCGGTGCGCTGGCTGCAGCGCACCTACCGCGGCGGCCATTGGAGGGTGAACCAACGGCAAAAGGAAGACCTTTCTCTCTGTCTCTCTCTCTCTCACTGTCCACTCTGCTTGTCTAAAAAAAAAATAAATAAATAAAATAAATAAATAAATAAATAAATAAAGAAGACCTCCACCTCAGTTCCAAGACTTCAATTCTCTAACTGTGCAGTTAATAGTAACCTTGTAAAGCAACAAGATAGAAAGCTTGGTATTGCTTATTGAACAAACCATCTTCTAGATTCCCTGTGTTTGTGCTCACCTGGCAAAGGCAAGGAACCAGCTGTCGCCCTTCTATTCAACAGTAAAAACACCATTGTTAGATGGGTGGCAATACAGTGCAATAGTCTGCCTCGCAGAATGATCAGCAAGGGAGATATCCTCAAAGCTTTTTCATCTTGTCAAAAGGAAGCCACAGATTCCACTGTGGGGTTGAATAAATAGATCAGGAACCTGTGCCTGGATTTCAAGAATAGGTGAAATCCTAGGCTTGGAGAAATTGGGTAACAGGCTCAGGATCACTTAAATAAAAAGTGGTGAAAGCATGATTCTCTCACTGCTGCTGTGGCTGTGACTATTTCCACAATGTCTGTTTGAAGATAGGAGCCATTAAAGATCTGAACGTTATAGAACTAGCACCCTTTTCCATTTTAACATATCATGAACATAGTCATCTGTTCTGAGTTACTGGTACAACTAACATGAGGTTGTGTTTAATTAACCTTATCTTTGATGGCATTTCACATTTACTTACTGAAATGTACTTTTAAGTTGTCCTCAACAAAAATAGCAACAATTGATGACGCTGATATAGCAAGTTTCCACTATTTCATTGGCTGAAATTCACGCCAAGCAAACAAACATTAAAATCAGAAGTACAGCCAGCACCTTGGCTCACTAGGCTAATCCTTCGCCTGCGGCGCCAGCACCCCGGGTTCTAGTCCCAGTTGGAGCACTGGATTCTGTGCCCATTGCTCCTCTTCCAGTCCAGCTCTCTGCTGTGACCCGGGAAGGAGGATGGCCCAGGTCCTTGGGCCCTGCACCCGCATGGGAGACCAGGAGGAAGCACCTGACTCCTGGCTTCGGATCGGCGCAGCTCCGGCCGTAGCGGCCATTTGGGGGGTGAACCAACAGAAAAAAGGAAGACCTTTCTCTCTGTCTCTCTCTCTCACTGTCTAACTCTGCCTGTCCAAAAAAAAAAAAAATCAGAAGTATGTTGGTTGGGGCCAGCACTGTGGTGTAGAGGGTAAAGCCGCCTGCAGTGCTGGCATCTCATATGGACACCGGTTCAAGTCCTTAGCTGCTCCACTTTTGATCTAGCTCTCTGTTATAGCCTGGGAAGGCAGTAGAAGATGGCCCAAGGGCTTGGGCCCTTGCACCCTCGTGGAAGACATGGAAGAAGCTCCTGGCTCCTGGCTTCGGATCAGCATAGTTCCACCCATTGAAGCCATCTGGGGAGTGAACCAGTTGATGGAAGACCTCCCTCTGTCTCTGCCTCTCTGTGAATCTGCCTTTAAGATAAATAAATAAATATTTTTTAAAAATACATTGGAAAGAATATACTGTAAAAATTCTAGCCTGCAGGATTAATTTAATGATGTTACATTTTCACTATATATAATAAAATGATTAACAATATTAAAAAGCCTAATAAAATTATAGGCCATTGTGCTTTAAAGTGATTGTTGGAAATTAAAGAATGGCCTTTGGCATTTTTTACTAATTTTCTTTGTTATTAAAGAATGAAGATGATGAGTGATTTGTCTGAATCAAAGATCTCTTGTATCAGACTATATAGGCTAATAAGTACTCAATAGTTATAAAAATGATTGAATGCCTCAGAACCTTCTTCAGAAGTTCCTTTGAAAAATAGACACAAAATAGAGAATTTGAACAGGCAGTTCTGTGAGCTGGATGATGTATTCCCAAAATTCATATATTGGGGGCCAGCACTATGGCACAGCAGGTTAAAGACCCAGCCTGTGATGCCATCAACATATGTGGGTGCTGGTTCAAGTCCTAGCTGTTCCACTTCCCATCCAGTTCCCTGCTAATGTGCCTGGGAAGCAGCTGAGGATGGCCCAAGTGCTTGGGCCCCTACACCCATGTGGGAGACACAGAAGAAGTTCCTGGTGCCTGGATTCTGATAGGCCCAACCTTGGTCTTTGTGGTCACTTGGAAATAAACCAGCAGGTAGAGGATGGCGCTCTCTCTCTCTCGCTCTTGCTCTCTCTCTCTCTCTGTCTCAACTTCTATAACTCTACCTTTCAAATAAATAAAATAAATCTTTAAAAAATTTCATATGTTGAAGTCTCACCCTCTGGTATCTCAGAATGTGAGCACTGTTTTTGGAAACAGGTACTTTAAAAAGGTGATTAAGTTAAAGTGAGAGCATTGTGATGGGCTCCAATCCAATCTGTGTAGTGGAGTTCTATGAGGAGACTAGGAGACTAGGAGACTAGGAGACTAGGAGACTAGGAGACATAAGCAAGAGTCAGGTCTTGTTCAATGGAAGGACATTGTGAAGAGGCAGAAAATGGGGATACATTTGCATGTCAAACAGAAGCCACAGAGGAAACCAAGTCTGTTGGGGTCTCCATCTTTGCCTTGTAGCTTTCAGGAGGATGAGAAAATACTTTTTTGTTGCTTATGTCACCCAATCTATATTTTGTTAAGGTAATCCTAGCAAACAAATATACTCATATATTTAGTTATTATTTTCATAGAATGGATGGAGTATATTCTGGCTAATATATAGAAGAAATATGACTTGCTATAATTATAAATTTTAACAAGTAATATTTAATTTCATTAAATTAATTTTGAATGTAATCCTTAATTAAATAGCTATAAATTTAAATTATACTACCTATAAGAAATATCATAAAACAATATGTTATATTACCTATAGAAATAACAAAGCAATAAGAAATTGATATTACAGTAATAATTTAAAAACATAAAGAAAATATGTCTCTAGAAGGAACATCAATTTTTAGAGCATCTATTCATTTGAGAAAATGTGGTAAAAAGTAAAGCTATGATTTTGGTTTCACTAGTGTTTAAGAACAAAAAAATTCAAATATTTACCTAATATAAAATTGCAAGTCATGGGAAAATAATATAATGATACAATCGTCCTCTAAGCTACTAATGTTTATTTGGTACACATTTATTAGGCAACAGTGAAAGAAACAGCACAACAGAGGCATGTACTAACCAAAGCTACAGGTGACTAAATTTAGATCAATTGAAGTAAAATAATCTTGAAAGTCTAATCCTCAATTGTGCTAGCCACGTTTCAAGTGATCAGTGGTCACATGTGACTAGTGGCAACGTCACCAGAATCTAGATTTAGAACATTTTTATCTCTGCCAAAAGTTCTAACATGCAGTAAGCTAAAGGATCCACAAGTTCTGTGTTCAGATTCAGGATTTTGTATTTACTAGACATTTAATATTTCTGTAGCTCAATTTCCTTATTTGTAAGCAGAAGTTAATAACTAAGACATTTCTCAAAAGGCTATTATGAGGATTTAATGTGTTTATATCCATGAAGGTAAACTGTAGATTGAGAAATATTATACTTTTAATAAGTGCTGTGGTATTCTGAATGAATGCAGTGATTAATCATATATAAACCTTATTTTAAAGAAGGATATGTATAGTACATAAATGAAGTAACTATCACATAACATAGAATGTGCCAAATACATAATTAATGAGGGACTTAAAAGACGTAGAGAGAATTTTCCCATTTTATGAGAATGAAGTCCAAACTATAGCCTAACACAAACACTTTCAAATCCTTCCTGATCTGCTATTATGATAATCTGTTTAGTCTTTCGTGAGACATCACTTTATTTATATCACACTTAGATTTAGAGATCTTGGTTTTTAATTAAGATCTTCAAATTGACCTATCCTTACTTTCCTTATTTACTTAATACATCATAGGACCATGTTCTCATTCTGACTCCCAGCCCTGTTCATCTGTTTATCTGGTTGATTCAGACACCATTCTTTTAAGGATACTATTCTAGTTGTTTATCATATTTTGTTGAAATGTTACATAACTCAAATCAGCTATTTCGGAGTAATGAATTATCATTATTTTTTTGAGTAATTCCCCTCCCACTGTCAAACCATAGGAGTATTGCTGACTCCTAGGAGGTGCCCAATATGTTGACAAAATAAAATCTGAGAGAGAGAGAGAGAGAGAGAGAGAGAGAGAGAAATACTTTTAGTTCACGAGACTGTGCATGTGGTGAATTATTAAGATGATATTTGAATGACCTTCTTCAAATACTGTATTTTATTACCTTTCTATATTCAACAACAATGTATGCACCAAATATACACAAGGTACTTCACAAACATAGGTGTTGGCTCTTTCCTTCATCTAGTTAATGTTGAACCTCGCCTACATTTTGTCTCTGAAATGGCATGCTTGACATCATTCATCTGCATTTGTGATTTAATTCATTACAGGATTTCTATGCAAAGTTGAATATATAAGAAAATACTTTTAATATTCTTAGTCATTTACTCTTGTCTGGGAATATTTTAGGCCTGTTACGCAGATCGCAGATCTTTTTTTGTAACACAACAACAATGAGTGTTAAGTATTGTCTTCATTTGATAAATGTCTTCATTTGTCACATTGATAAATGTGAGATAAGTTAGGTAAGTGGTGGGACACATTTCAAACAATGACTAAGTGATTAAGTTAGATATTGAGCCAGATCTGTTTGACTTTAGAGACCACTTCACTATTATTTCTGTTTTCACAACCATATCTTAAATATTCATGTCACATAAAATCATTCATTTATTGTCTGTTAGTGCATAGTTTCTGAGATTCCATCTATATCAAGATTTTTATTTGATCATTTACAGAGTAAAAACCTTAATTTATAAGTAAAATTAAATGAAAGTGTATTAATGATGAGTTAATTCATCTCTTTTTACTTATGTATATAGGTATATATACGTGTGTGTACATATACAGGTAAGGAGTCAGAGAAATGTATTTGGTAAGAATAGAAAGAAACATTTTTTCTGGATATATTATATTTTAGTTTACTAAATTTCAGCTGATTTCTGGAGCTTAAACTAAACTGATACATTATTCGCATTACCTGAAGTACATAATATTAATTCTTACCTCCAAAAAAATATCTTATAGCAAAAATACACATTTATGTCGGCAGTTCTTGGAAGCATTCTGTCCATGTGTCAGAGATGCTGAGACAACTGCCATCCATTGACTACAGAAGTGACTGCCAAACCATAACTTAGTGATTACTTTCTTCTTTGTCTCACTCTTTCAGCTTCTTTGTTCTTACTTGTTTAAATGTCTTGCCAAATTAACCATTTGCACACAAATCCCTGTATCATATTTTTTGGAAGGGGAAGACTGAAAGTTAATTTAGGCTACACTGCCTTTTAATAATTAAAGGAAGTCATCTAATTTAAAATGCCAGCATGCCCAAGCCAGCACTTACCTTAAAATATAAATTCATGGATATAGCTTCAAAGTACTGGAAATCAAGATTAAAAATAAAAGAAATAAATTGAAGAATATTCAAGCAATGCTTATACTTTTCAACAATTTTCTATTTTGGTGTTGGATTATTAAAAAAAAAAGGACTTTTTATTTGTACCTTAAAAAGAACATGCCAGTTGGATGCAACTTTGATATACTAAATAATTCTTCAGAGTTTGAAGGAAATTTGAGAGGATACTATATTTTAAAATGGAACTCTTCTCTCAGTTTTTATAAGACTTGATTTCTAGAAAATGCCATCTTGCATTTATTTCTCTTGGTTAGACCATTTCCATAGTGGAAAACATAATTGGCATCAGAAATTAGTTAATAAGTGAAATAAAGGTGGATAAATATAGAATCACCAGAGGAAAAACAATTCTAGATCAATATTTTTATACATTGGCAATACATTTTTTTCTTTCTCATTTTTTATTTTGTTTAAGAAAGATGATTTTATGCATTTAATATATACAAATTTTGGCACATGTGATACAATCTTCCATCGGCTGCTCACTCCCATTTAGCTGCAAGGGCCAGAGCTGCACCAGCCTGAAGCCAGGAACCAGGAGCTTCTTCTGGGTCTCCCACGTGGGTATAGGGGCCAAGGACTTGGGCCATCTTCCACTGCTTTCCCAGGCCATAGCAGAGAGCTGGATTGGAAGTGGAGCAACCGGGACTTGAACCAGTGCCCATATCAGATGCCAGCACTGCAGGCAGTGGCTTTACCCACTATGCCACAGCACCAGCCCTTGTATATTCTTTAAATTGCTTTAGAATGGGTTAAAGGTCAGTGCAATAGATAAAGTAGTCTCTAATTATACAGACAATTGCATTAGGCACTGGAGAATCAATGAGGAGTGCAAATTAGTCTCAATTTTATTTCTTTTTAAAATATATTTATTTATTTATATAAAGAGAATAGATTTAATGAATTTCATATATATAATTTAGAGAACATAGTAATACTTCACAACCTCCCTCTGTCCTCCTTTCTTTATTAGTTTTCTATTAATTATTTGATGACATATTTTCAATCTACTTTATAATCACAATCTTAGTGCTCCACTAAATATTCAGCAACTATAAAGTAGAAAGAACACATTTCTTGATTTTTACAGTTTATGCTCCAATAAAGGAAAAAAAAAACTATAAAATACAATTTCAAGGGTGATGCACCCAGTTCTAATCATCACATATGCTCAGAGATAAGAGGTCCCAAGAATAAAGGTCACTGGTATAACTAGAAGGTTTAAAAATGATATGAAGGCTAAATTATATGCTCAATGTTGATAGATAAGAGCAAGTGAGGCAGATAAATAAAGCTAACAAGCATGATCCAGAGTGAGTCACATGAGCAAAGGCTGAAATGGGACTCTTCCAATGATATAAAGGAAAATCCAGTTCAACTAAATACCAGGCAGAAGATCTGAAAAGATAGTGCACCAAAGAAGGAGAACGAATGACAGATAGGTATATGAAATATGTTCAGCAACATTAGCTATTAGGGAATAGAATATTAAAACAATGTGATTCTATTACATACATATTAGATTGACTAAAACGCAAAACACTGACACCATCAACTTCTGACAGGGATGTGAAGTAAAAGAAACTGTCATTCGTTGCTGGAGGGAATGCAAAATGGTACAGTTACACTGGAGAAAATTGGGCAATTTCTTAGCTATAATCATGGTCTTACCATATGACCCAGCCATTGTGCAGTTAAAAAACGGCCCTATCAGTTCAGGCTGGTATCACAAGGTACCACAGTCTGGAGGGCACATAAATAACACAAAAGAGGGAGCAGGAAAGGGGAGGGTTGTGGGTGGGAGGGAAATTTTGGAAGGGGGAAGCCATTGTAACCCATAAGCTGTACTTTGGAAATTTATATTCATTAAATAAAAGTTTAATAAAAAAATTAAAAAAAGTATTTCTCAGTTCTGGAGACTCGAGTCTGAGATCAGGGTGTCAGTATGGTGAGGGTCCTTTTCTGTATTACGAACTTCGGACTCCTCATTGTATTCTTAAGTAGAAAGGGAGCTAGAGAACACTTTGTTGTCTTCTTTATGCGGATACTAATCGCTTTCATGAGAGTTCCTTCTTCATGACCTAAATTATTTGCCAAAATCCCTGCCTCCTAATATCATCACATTAGGAATTGAGATTTTAATGTCACTGGGATGTGGTAGGGAACAAAACATTTAGTCCATTGTAAAAAAATAAATAAATAAAAATACATCCATATCCCCCAAAAAAAACTCAAAAACTTGCACTCAAATCTTTACAGAAATTTTATTCAGAATTGCCAAAAATGGCGATAATCAAGATTTCCTTCAACAATGGATGGATAAACAAACTAACTGTGATATGTTCAAGGAATATTATTTGGCAAATGAGCCATCCAGAGGAAAAATAATATGGAAGTAACATAAATGCATAATGACTAGTGAAGTAAGCCAATCTGAAAAGGCTACATACTGTTTGATCCAAATTATAAAAAACTGGAAAAGGCAAAACTATGAAAACAACAGATTGATAACTGAGGGCAATAGAGGAGGATGTAAGGGCGAGAGACCAACAGGTGAAACATGAGAGGTTTTCATGTTAATGAAACTGTTACATGTGATACATTAGTGATGGATATGTTATAATATGCATTGGGCAAATCACAGAGAATTTCACAATGCAAAGACTAGCCCTAATATACACCATAGTCTTTAGTTAGTAATACTATACTAATATTTGTTTATCACCTTTAACTTGTAACAATGATATTATAGCCATATGAGATGTTAAAAACAGGGAAAATGAGAAAGAGATAGCATGGGATGGGGAAGAACTTCCCTCAATGTTTTGAAAACCTAGAAGTGTTCTAGAAATAAAGCAATTTTTCAGAACAAAAAGAGGAATGAAAATCTGGTGTGCACATGCTGATTTCTGATCTAAAATGTCAGCATGTTATATCTGTTTCTGGTGATTTCAAGTGTGTGCTTCTAAATTCAGTAATAGATACCTTAAGTCCCATTATATAAAATGTTTTGCTTCATGACAATGGCTAATTTCTGTTATGACTAAGACAGTTGAAAAACAAGTGTAACTAGCAACCAGTTAGAAGCAATATATATTCTCATGTAATCTTTATAGTGAAAGTGAGATTTATTGTCCTCCTTTTACAACTGAAGAGCCAAACTCAAAGCAGAGTTCAAATGTCACAAAATCAGCAAGCAGTAAGACTCAAACCTCATAACCTTAGCTTCCATGCTACTTTAACAACATATGTATAAGCAACATAGATATTGAGTATAAAATTAAACACACACATTGACATTTATAAGGAAATTCAAAGCTAACTCTAGTTACTTGATATACAGCTTTTCTTGTAGCTACTACTTACAAGTGAATTGTGTATGCCTTCAAGATTTTTACTTGCTAAGCAATAGTCTTCCAAAGATTCTTGTTTAAATAATGTTAGCAAAAATCAATAGAAAATTTCTGCATCAAACACTCTACTTGTAATATATTTACAAATATATACATATATTTATACATGTTTGATATATTTGTAGCTATTTGTTAAATTTATGCCAGAGAAAATTCTGACTCAAGAACACAGCCAGGACTCTAGGAGTAATTAGCCAGTTGATCATTGTCTTTCTGCTTAGCATAGAAGTCTCAATTTTATGGGGTGAAATATAGATGGATGGTCTAGGTAAGGCTGTAACTCCTCCAGGACTTTCTTCCTCCTAGCTTTGGATACAATTGACAAGTTTTGATGTACTGAATCTTTCTCTACACAGTGTTTTTCTATGTTGCAGCATGTGTTCCCTCAGGGTTCATGTACATTTGCTATTACATTTGTACTCTTGAAAGACTGAGAACAACTTCTCCAGGATACAAGTACTATATAGCCTTATAGTACTGTTAAAGAAATTTCACCACTAATCAAAAAATGGGAATATGGTAAAAGCAATACAAGACAATAACAGATTAAGGACAATGTAGAGATGGTTGTAAGATAATCAATATGTCATTTTCAAGTAAAAATCCTGTTATCCAAACTTTATGAGTACTGAAGCTTTATCTGTTTCAATTTAACAAATTCCTCACCTTTAAAACCATTACAAACAATTTACATATTTAACAATTAAAAGATATAACTTTTAGGCAACAGATCCTGAAAGACACCATGTATATATTGAGTAATACTGAGATGCTGTGTAAATTCTCCCCCCACCCCGACTAATGACCTAAATATATATTTTTATTTTTGTTATACAGACTGATTATATTCTGTAGTAGAACCCAAGATCTAGAGTTAGAAATTTTGGACCTACCCTTTACCTCCTTCCCCATTTCTTAATAAAAGTACTCAGGCAAATCATTTAAATCTTATGAACTGGCCAAATTCACAGGTTTTTTTTTATTATTTAAAAAATTTAAATAGTAATGTTACTTACTGCCTAAAGAAAATATCTAAGTCACATTTCAAAAAACTCCATATGTATTTCTTCATACCTCTTCCCTCCAAACTGACCCCCTTTCTCTAGGAGTTACCACATCACAAACCCCATGCTAGGCTAAGGAACATCCAGTATAACACATTTCCCTGTAGCTCAGATTCCAAGAGTCTCTTCTGATTTGTTGCCATCTTTCCCCAATTTTTCTACCTGCTATCTATCAGCAATTATTCTTTTTTAAGGTTTTATTTAGTAATTTATTTGCATGTGCTTCAAAAATACTTTAGGAGCACCTGATTTTCCCATCTTACCTGATTTTCTTTATGTTTCACTGTTGAGAGTTTTACGACAAGGTGTCATGGTAAAGCTCTTTTATAGTCATGTCTATACAAAGTTCTATGTGCTTCTTATACTTGATGTCTCTTTCTTTCTCCAAATTAGGGAAGTTTTCTGTTATTATTTCACTTAAAAGGCCTTCTAATCCTTTCTCTCTTTCTATGCCCTCAGGGACTCCTATGGCCCATATGTGTGTCATTTGATAGTATCCTGTAAATCTCAAATAGTGCTTTTTAGTTTGCTAATTTCTTCTTCTCGTTTTTGGTCTGATTGTACAATATACAGATTTGTCTTCTAGCTTGGATATTTTTTCTGCGTCACCAGCTCTGTTTTTACGAGATTCCACGGCATTTTTTATCTAATCTACTGAATTCTTGATTTCTGGAAATTAATTTTTCTTTAAGATCTCAATTTCATGGGAAAATTTTTCATTCATATCATATATAGTTTTCTTTTCTTTTCTTTTTTTTTACAGGAAGAGTTAGACACAGAGAGAGAGAAAGATCTTCCTTCCGTTGGTTCACCCCCCAAATGGCCACTACGGCCGGAGTTGCACCAATCCGAAGCCAGGAACCAGGTGCTTCCTCCTGGTCTCCCATGCAGGTGCAGGACCCAAGCACTGGGGCCATCCTCCACTGCCTTCCCGGGTCACAGCAGAGAGCTGGACTGGAAGAGGAGCAACCAGGACAGAATCCGGTGCCCCAACCAGGACTAGAACCCAGGGTGCCAGCGCTGCAGGCGGAGGATTAGCCTATTGAGCTGTGGTGCCAGCCCAAATATACCTTTCCTTAGTTCATGAATTTGCTTCTGATTAATCCGTTTCTGGCATTTCCTCAATCGCTTCATCTTCATCTTTTACTATTGAAATGTTGTGGTATTCCTTTGGCTTTTTTCTTTGGCCTGTGTCTTTGTGGTTTAGTGGGGCATCTACACTTTCAGTAAATACCAAGAGGTGTGTGCTGGGTGTGGCAACTAGCTAGTCCTGTCTGTAAGAAATCTAGTGTTTCCAGAGTTGCTGTCTGTGTGTAGTCAGCACAATCAGATTCAGTGTCAGTGGGGAAAGTGGATTTTTCTCTCTGGCTAGGTCTGTGATGCGCAGGCACGCAAAACAGCTCACCGCTGCAGTCTTGCTCACTTCTTGAAAGTGCTGGGCGGGTAGGAGAGTCCTGCAGGCCATGCTTCCCCTCCCTCCGGACAGCCCCCCCCACACCTCTTGTTGCCAGACAACTGGGGTGCAGCTAGCATGGAGGAGGAAGGAATTCTTCTGAACTGTGTTGGCCCTCCTCGCTGACTCGGTGGAGGGCGACCCCTGATATTGCTGGGTGCAAACTGAAGAGGTGGGGCAGCAGCTAGCTGCCTGTGTACAAAAACGGTGGGAGCCTTCCCTCCACTGGCTGGAGATCTCTGTTGTAGCAGGGAGGGCGGGGCAAGGAGAGAGATGCACTTTTTTTTTTTTTTTTTTTGCCTGTGGTTGCTTGGTTGCCTACTGTCTTAGAGGTCCACGCGAAACTCTAGAAGCAGTTCGTCAAGTTCTCCTTCTTGCTGTACCAGCAGCACCATGGGCCTGTGGATTCCCCTCTCACCTGGTTTACCTAGGTGGGCATCTTCCTCCCTGGTTCCAAGTTTTGTTGTCTTTTATTGTGTATTTGCTCTTTTGGGCACATGTCTGGACCATTTCTATTGTTTTTGCAGGTCTTATGATGCAGCTTTATCCTAAGAGTGTACTTTCTTCCTTTTTTTAAATATTAATTTTGCCTCACATAAATCAGACCATTCTGTTGCTATTCTGCTATCTTGGAACTGACTCCAGCAATTATTCTGAACTACTGATTGATCTAATACCCTAAATAATATTTCTCTAAGAAATACCATCTTTGTTAACCCTCTCCAAATTTATACCTCTAGTGGACATACAAGAATGCCTTCTTAGCAGTCATTGTCAATGTCAATCTTTTCCTCTTCAAATTTCAATTTATCTGAAAGTCGTCCTTTAGTTGTTTCAGGATGAGAAGGTTTGAGATAGAAGCAGAAACCATCTAAGCTGGGAAGATAGACTACATGTCTTTCCCATGGTTTCTGCATGGGAGGCCTTAAATGTAATTTAATCTTCATATTAATCAGGTAAAGAAAGCAGTATTTATTTTCATGAAATATTTGGAACCCTCTCATATACATGTATTTCAATAATTTTTTATCTCAGTTACATATCCTTTTACTTTTTTATTTGGGATTCTTTTTATTTTTTCTTTATTTTATTTTATTTTTAAGGTGAACTAATTTCATATATTTCATATATATATGAGATAGTGAGACTTCTCACTCTACCGTCCATCTTGCCCTCACTGCTCCTTCCTTATTCTTTCTTTTTTTGTACAATGACCTACTTTCAGTTTATTTTATACTCGTAAGATTAACTGTATACTAATAAAGAATTCAAGAAACAGAAAAAAAAACTGTTCCTCAATAGTGGATACAGGAGCTGAAAATAAGTTTCAAATCTCAAAATGTCAAATTTGCTCTTATGCATTACATTTTTATATTCTGCTAGTTACCACATATCTTTTTATTCCACTTTCCATGAGCGTTTTGAAGTTTCTGTATGTGTGTACATGTGTGTGTGTATCTTTTTAATCTTCTTGAGGATATGTTCTACCTCTGAATTAGAATGTATCACTGAACTCTGACAATGCCTATTATATAACAAGGATTTGGTTCATTTTTGTGGGAGGGAAAGAATGAAGGGTAGCTGAATGAAAAGAAGAGAGACAGAAGGATAGCCAGGATTGAAGATCACTACCTGCATGGAAGATTACATCAAAGCCCATCACAAAGTTTATACATGGCTACAGCTAAAAACTCTTTTCCTATCAAAATCTGATTGTCATGTGTTCCTGGAAACGTCCTTCCTTAACTCTTTACAGGCTAACAATCCTGACTGCCATGTGTACAACTATACCTTCACAAGTTTTTCATTTTTTTTTCTTAAAAGAATTACCACCATTTATAGCATCACCTTCCTTATCTGGATCATCTGTTTTTCCAGTTATGACCAATTCTCATTAAATCTGTAAATGAGCTCAGAGTATTCCTTCTTTTAGCAATTTTTTTTACCTTGCTCTCTCTCTGCTGCATGTCATGCTATGGTTTCGTCTGCCCTGTCTGCATGTTATTTTTCTTTTCAAGTGAGCTGAGCAAGGGATGAAAGGAGCAACTTAACATGAAGAAGTAAAATCATTTTTGATCTCTTGGAAACCTTTGACTAAAAGTGACTCTAATATTGCCTCCAAAAGTAAAATGCCAACTATGCGCCAAGAATTATATCGGACCTATTATATACTGGTATTGGTTGATTATGCGCCCTTAAAATTCCTATGTTGAAGTCCTCATCCCCAGCATTTCAGAAAGTGCCTTTATTTGAAATCAGAACCTTTAAAGAGATAATGAGGTTAAAATGAGATCATATGGGTTGGTCCTAATCCAGTGTGACCCACGTTCTAATAGGAGGAGATTAGGTCACAGATAAGGACAGAGAGAAGTTTATAGGAAGACAGTGGGAAAAGACAACTACCAATCAATGAAGATGATGGCACTCAGCAGGAACCAGGTCTCCTAAGACCTTAATCTTAGACTCTGGTCTCCAGGAATATGGGGAAATAATTTTCTGTTTGTCACTCATCTGTGATACCTTATTATGTAAACACAAGCAGAGCAATGCATGTACTTCATTCCATTTACCTCCCATTCTGTCCTTTGGAAGACAAATTAGGGTCACTATTCTTTTACAGAAGTCAACAGTAAAGAAACAGAAATGATGTTTGATAGTGTGCCATATTAAGCAGAAACCTAATCCACAAATCAATGTAATTGAGTATATAGGAAACTTTGCTGACTTGTGGGGCAGAAGTCCTGTCCTTCAGCCTCACCTGAGCTGGTTATCAATCATATACATACAGTCAGTGAATACTCTCCAAGCTAAAAACAGGGACAATACTTCCATCTATATTAACTTATCTGCGAGTGGAAATTGAGTCCCATCACTACCTACTACACCCCAAGGCTTATAAACCACTTTGTGTTCCTTCTACTCTAAGGCAGTTCCCTCTTTCCAACCCAGTGTCTTATATTTAATTTTCTTCTTCTTTCTTTAAAGATTGATTATCCAGTTGGACTATCTTCATGATTATATTCATAATTTCTCCCCAATGCTCACTCCCATCCATTGATTCCAGCTGCAGTCACAAATGCCTGCAATGGCAGGGACTGGGTTGGATTAAAATCTGGAGCTGGGCACTCAAGGTAAGCCTCTTATATGTGTCGTAGGAACCTAACTACTTGAGTCATCATCTGCTACTTGCCAGGGTGTGCAGGTGTGCTTCAGCAGGAAGCTGGAATTGGGAGGGAACAACTTCTCCAGGATACAAGTACTATATAGCCTTATAGTACTGTTAAAGAAATTTCACCACTAATCAGAAAATGGAAATATGGTAAAAGCAATACAAGACAATAACAGATTAAGGACAATGCAGAATTATGTCCAAATATCAACTACCCACAATCTATCTATTAATGCTCTTTAAAAAAATGGGTGAGAAGAATACAAGAAAATTCTATTTAGGTTTAGATAATCTACTGGTAAATAAAGCACAGAAATATGAGGTCTGTGTTAAAAATGAAGTTACAGAAATGGAAATAATTTAGGTTTGATCTAATTGTATTTCATATTTTGATGAAGATAAGCACAGAAATATGTTGATGTATCTATGAAACATCACCATTTCTATTCAGTATGATTTATGACATTTAACATAGCATATTTCATAAATCCTAGGATGCACATTTTTATTTTTAACACTTCATAAATTGGGATGCATCTTAATATCTATGGCATGGATTGGTTTAACTGGCAGTATTTTAAATTGATAAATTGCAGTGCATCTTGAAGCAAGTAGTATCTTAGCATCAATGAAATATGTTGGTAAATATATGGTGAATGAGCATATAATTTATGCAGTTATAGAAACCCTTATACTTTATAGGAAACTTTCAATCATTTGTTCTAGATGATGGTGCACATTGGAATCATCTGGATTATTTGTTGTTACATAAATCGTTGCTACCCTTCCTTCCACCTCTGGGCTTAGTCTACATTGGATATTGATATTGCTGTTTGAGAAGCACACTGAAAACAACTGTGTTAAGTAATTTGAGAAAGAGATGTTTTTGCTTTTCATTCTGTTTTTTCATGTCAGTACCAGTTGAAACTAATTTTCCAATTTCTGTTACACTTTTGAAATCATCCTTAGAAAATTACCATTGCTTTCCCAATACCCTCATGATCTTCCCTTTTTCAGTAATGTTCTTCATATAAAAATGATGTTATTTTCTATTGTTACCTGCATTCTGAAAAACACACACAAACACATACCTTACATCATAATTGAAGGCTGTGCATAATCATTTTATAATTTTCCTCATGTAAGTCTACATTCCTAAATGTGTTGATCTTAGATTCAACCAAAGAGTGTTTTATTAATGAGTTCTCTACCATGTCAACTTCTTTTAGAACTCTATGCCTGTGTACTTGCTGATGCTACCTTAGAAGATGAAGTCCCACTCAGTACCACACACACAACCTTCCAGAACAAGCTGTGCCACCATCTCTTCTTTCAATTATTTTCCTGACCATATCTGAAAGAGTTGCTTACTTATTGATGTGAGGTTCAGTAACATCACTATATAGTGCATAGTACATAGTAGTTTTATGAGTCTATTCATTAATCTGGTCTACAGTAGCCTTATGCTGAGAAATTAGCCTCTTATAGCCTCTTTCCCTTTCTCCTCTTTTTTTTTTTTTTTTTTTTTTTTGACAGGCAGAGTGGACAGTGAGAGAGAGAGAGAGAGAGAGATAGAGAAAGGTCTTCCTTTGCTATTGGTTCACCCCCCACATGGCCACTGCAGCCGGCGCACCGCGCTGATCCGAAGCCAGGAGCCAGGTGCTTCTCCTGGTCTCCCATGCAGGTGCAGGGCCCAAGGACTTGGGCCATCCTCCACTGCACTCCCGGGCCACAGCAGAGAGCTGGACTGGAAGAGGAGCAACCAGGACAGAATCCGGCACCACGACCAGGACTAGAATCTGGGGTGCCGGTGCCGCAGGTGGAGGATTAGCCTATTGAGCCATGGCGCCGGCTCCTATCTTTTCCTACACTTAGTTTTCTCTTGAATAATTAAGAGATTCTTTGGCAGGCAGTTGGGACTCAATGGATGATATAAAATGGAAGGATATGTGGACTGAAACCTAGTTACCTATTAAATTACTGCTTTTCTACTATCCTGCATAGGTGAGGCATTATATATGTGGCTCTATCAGGGTCAAAAAAAGTTAGTAAACACTATGTAAACTATTATTTCAGGCACTGGAAGGAACAGAGATGAAAAAAGGCAGAATCAATTAGGCAGTCTGTATATTTGTTGAACACCTATCACATGTCAAGTACATCCAAGAATCTTTCAGAGTAAAAGGCTAATGCTATTCTTTCAAGGGGCAATGTTTTGAAGAAGCCAATGAAAATATTCTATTTAGTTAGAGCTTCAATACTGCTTCTTCTGCTATTTCTCTGAGATTTAAACAAAGTGCTATCCAAAAAAATTAAATCACACTTGCTGGGGCCAGAGGAAAGACTGTCCCTTCCAGACGTGAAAGGAGGCAAGCATGGCTCAGAAATAAATGACTTTACATAGACGCATGAGGCCTCTTGAGAGTGGAGGAGCTGCGGTAGCTGGAAAGCTCTCAAACTAAATCGCACAGCAAAAGGTTATGACTGACAGAAAGAGAGTATCTTATAACAGTGCCTTTTTCCATTTCTCAACCATAATAAGAAACTACTTCAAGCTTCTTAGGGACTAATTCAGTTTCAAGTGTAAATTGAAAAAAGGCCAACAAAGACGGTGTTTTAGTTCAAAAATTTTGATAAACATAGTTGTTTTCAATAATGGCACTCAATAGAAAATGTAAAATAGTTTGTTTGAAAGCTACACAGGAAAAAAATAAAATATTCTCAAGTATACTATGCTTGCTCCAATGACTACTAAGATTCCCAGGTGAATTTTATATAGCAAAGGCTCTCAAGAAGCAGTAACAAAGGGAAAGGCTCAAGAAGTTGGAAAATTCCAGCCACAGAATCTTTTATTTACGATTTGACCTGATTAAACTTTTAGAAAGCATCGCGGGTCTAATTTGTAGCAGATAAAATCTTATTTATGGATGAAAGCAGTTGTGGTTCAGAGAGTCACAGAACTAAGGAGTGGAAGGAGGCTTAATCACGCCCACTCCTTCTTGCTGCCTATTCAATACTTTCTGGACCTATTACCCCATCCTTCTGAACTGCTAAGCAGCACTCCCCTGGATGTCTCCAATACCACCTTACTGAATTTTAAATCTAGATGTCTTTAATTAGGCACACTCAATATTTCATTTAAAGAAAGATATCTTTACCTGGATTCCAGAAGATCTCTCTGAGAATGTTCATATGTTACATTCAGAAGTAAAATTAATCTTACATTAAATCTTCTAAATTATCTTGGAAAATCTGCTAAACATTTATGAAAATAAGTTTGTAAAATATTAATGTTGCAAGCAAATTGATATTGAAATGTTACTGATAAAGATTGCTAATGATCGTGCATTGAAAACAGTTTAGAAAAATTAAATTTTTCTTCATTCTTCAATTTTGCCCTCCATTCAAAATTAAATGCTATTATATTTTTTTCCAGGTAAAGTCAATATTTTAGTCTCTTTTAAAGTGGAAAGTAAAAAGTGGGAAGTAAAAATTAATTCAGCTGAAATGTCACTACTTCTCTTTGGATTTTTCTCTTAGAAATGATAACTATTGAGTGATAATATGAATTGCACCCATAATCTTCAAATTGTAAAAGCAATATCATTGAATTTTAGGCATGGTTTCTAGAATCATTTTTTATAAAAGTAATATTGTCTCCCATATTATAAATATGAACAATTAGTTTTTAAAAGACTGATATTTTCTATTATGTCAAGAACAGAATGAAATTCACTATTTGGGGTGCTCTAATCTTCCACAGTGGTAGGCTTTTCCTGCAAAGATCGGAGCAAACTGTTGGAGATAGAGAAGGGAGGCAGGGGAACTTGTGGTGGGTAGCTGAGAGTGCAGAGAGTGTGATTGTCTTTTTGGAAATGTACATATGGAATGTACAAAATCTGTTTTCTTTATAGTAATAAAAACTTATTTTAACAAGTTGAGTTTAAGAATATCATCTCTTTTGATTTGATTCCACTACTCCTGGATGTGTGTTCTTTTCCAACAACATATTGAATCTCTCTCTGCTCTTGCTTCGTAATCTGTAAAATGGAGCTAGAACAAATAACACTTGTCAGTACAGAATTAGGAAGGTATTTTAAAAGATTGAGTGACTTAAAAAGTACTCAGAATTATTTTTGGCACATGATAAGGTGATAATAAGTGTTTCCCATTTTTAGTGGAGTTCGTATTTATCTAAGTCTGAGATTCTGATATCATTCATATCTTTCCACCTTTCTGTAACAATGAAATAGTTTCTTTCTTCAGCAAATGTGAATTATCATGGATGCAAATCATGGAAAATAACATAATATTCAACAAAATGAAGTTTTTCACCTCATAGAGTTTATAAACCTAATGGAATAACAGATAAGACATATTGACTCAGTTTGTAATCTTTTATTTCTCCATTTATAAAATAAAGGATTAGTCTATGTAGTTTAGGCATTTTTCTTCATTAAAGGGCTAAATATTATAAATAAAATCTGTTATAACTTTGAATAGCATGAGACTGATCTCTGAAAAGAAATGGAAGCGTGAATGTCAAAATATTTTTTTAAAAAATATATTTGCTTGGATATTAGAAGATGATTATCAAGAAATCATTTTCTCTTTTAATTATTTTTGTTTAAATCTGCATTTATAATTTAAACTTAACAAAATCTGCCATTAAACTAATGTTTAGAAAGCAGTGTCCTTGTTTTTAAAAAATGATTGAATTTCACATCATTTAAATGAGACTAACACAAAATAAAATTATGTTTTTGGTGGGAATACTGCGTATGCACTGTTCTTGGAAATAGTTAATTGAATAGGACAAATTATAAGATCATTGCAATAACAAACATGGGTGGGGGGAGAAAATCAATTGCCAGCATCACAGCAGGGTTGGAATAGAAATGGTATATTTGAAACACATCAATTAGACAGTGTTGTCCAGATTCAGGAGTTGATTAAATAAGAATGATTAAAACAAGGATGTTTTGTAGAAATAATTTCCACTAGTTCAGGTTAAATAGTTATCTGAATCACAGTGAAAATATGAGTTATATAATTTGTCAGTGTTTGCTGATTTCAAATATGGAATATAGAAGTTTTGCACAAAATGATGTCCTATCAGCATTTAGGATTGATAATGGAAAACTACTTTTCAGTAAAGGAAATTTGAATAGTTAATAGCACAGATGATTTCTATAAAAATAGATATAGCTATAGCCATCATGAATGCTAAGAGGACAAAAAGCACACCAACAGACCTCAAAAAAACTAATAAAACTTGTGCCTGTCCTTGTAAATGCTTCAGAGCTCAGGTCAAGTAAGAAGAGAGATTGCATGGGAGACTGGACAGGCTGCCGGACTCTCAGGTACAGCAATCACAGTTGGACTTTACAAAGGTCCTCGATACACTGTTAATAACTACATATAGATTATCTAGAACAACTAAAGATTTTCTCATTACCCTCTCAATATCAAGTAGAAAAGAAAATTCTCCAATATGGCCATGTTTAGATTTTATTGATTGAGAGCTTGAAATGGAAGGAAACTCTGATAGCAGATCAATACTGCTATACAATGATAGGAGCTGAAGCAGACAGGTGCTGACACGCAACAGGGATCCTACAAATTCATTCTTCCCTCAAGGATATTTTGTAAGGAAAAAATGCGATTTTCTTAAGGCTCTAGGGAAACCCTTGTCTGAAAGGAAAGGAGAATAAAAATGAAAGAACTGAGAAAAAGAAAACAAAGAACATTCTTCAAATCCTTACTAAAAAGTCTTTTTTCTCAAGGGATTATGCCTTTTAACACTTAGGGATGTTCTATAGTGTGTCTCTGACTCTATCAGATAGTGAGGATCCGTAAGGGTTAAAGCAACCAGCATAGCAGCAGCTGCTAACCTGCTGTGTGGGAGAAGGATCTTTGTGCATCATCCAAAGCTCTTTCCAAAATAAAAGCAGAACAACAAATTATTAAAGAAACAGAACTTCTGATTTAAGATGATAATTTTGTAGGCATATTATTTGAATGAATCCCTTATGTTACAGAAATTTTATTTTTTTTCTTCTTAGGTAAAAATAATACACATTCATCACAATATGTAATTTAGAAAAATACAGACACAAAGAATTTAAAAAGGTAAATATTAAATATTGCTTGAATGTCTCTATGATGCAGAAACAAAGCTATTAAGGCATTGACTTTGATTCTTCTTGTCCTATGTAATAAATAGTAGAAATTATAAGTAGAAGTATATGAAGTATATGGTGGATATAACTGCATATTTTCAAAGTAAATATATAATGCATGTACAGATTAACATATTTTATATATTCTTATATTGTATGACAGGCAACTTTGTTCCTTGGGCATGTAATTTATTCAATTAGACTTCTTCTTTTGTCATTTCCATTGGTTCTCATTTTCCAAAATAGTATAACACATGACAATATTATTATATAGGAAGCTTTTCTTATATCCATGATTATTTTCTAAAAATAAATTGTTATGCTTCAGGCTGTTTATCTCACCACCTTCATTATAGAGTTATCTTTATTCCATGGATTAAAGTGGTATTTTTACCATGTACTAAAATATAATGTAGATAGTTAGATAGAGATATAGATATCTGTATTTTTCTTCAGGAGGCTATAGATTTTATGAAGTTTTAAAAATATATGGTTTGTAGGATCTCTGTCCTTAATGTGCTGTACATTGTGATTTAATGCTATAACTAGTACTCAAACAGTATGTTTTACTTTGTGTTTCTGTGTGGGTGCAAACTGTTGAAATCTTTACTTAATATATACTAAATTGATCTTCTGTATATAAAGAGAATTGAAAATGAATCTTGATCTGAATGGAATGGGAGACGGAGAAGGAGAGGGGAGGGTTGTGGGTGGGAGGGAAGTTATGGGGGGGGGCATTGTAATCCATAAGCTGTACTTTGGAAATTTATATTCATTAAATAAAAGTTTAAAAAAATGACAGATAAAACAAAAAAAAATATATGGTATGGTGGCCCATACTCCAGGAATACTTTTTTTTTTTTTATTTGACAGGTAGAGTTATAGACAGTGAGAGAAAGAGACAGAAAGGTCTTTCTTCCGTTGGTTCACTCCCCAAATGGCCACAATGGCTGGAGCTATGCTGATCAGAAGCCAGGAGCCAGGTGCTTTCTCCTGGTCTCCCATGCAGGTGCAGGAGCCTAAGAACTTGGGCCATCCTCCACTGCCTTCTGAGGCCACAGCAAAGAGCTAGACTGGAAGAGGAGCAACCAGGACTAGAAACCGGTGCCCATATGGGATGCCAGCACCACAGGTAGAGAATTAACCAAGTGAGCCATGGCGCCAGCCCCCAGAAATATTTTTAAAATATATAAATCTTCCCCAATACAAATGATCTGAAACTGGTCTGTTTTGAGGATCAATGAAGCCTTTATAGGATTCATTGTCCCCATTCATGTACTTTAACTAATTTCAGAAAAGGTTTGTAATTTGTCCTTTTTCACAGAATTTTACATATGTTCTTTTCAGTTTCTCTCAATCTATGTAGGATAAGTGAAAATAATTTATCCCGACACGATTTGTATCTGATTATTTCTAGTATTTCTAATTTTTAAAGTTCTAATACTTTTCATGTTTGTAAGATTTTTTTTTCCCTTTGGAAAACACTCCCTGACAGTAATAAATTTATCAGCTCTAATATGTTTACTCTGAAGGCTAATTTTTATTGCCATTTTGGCTGGATTAGAAGATACCTAGATAGCTGCTAAAGTATTACTTCTGGGGATGTCTGGGAAGGTGGTTCTAGAGCTGATTCACACCTGAGTCAGAGTTAGGTGGAGAAGATTTCCCCCTGATATGCATGGGCACCATCCAATTGGTTGGCCAAGACAGAATGAACAGGCAGAGGAAATGATTTCCTTTCTCTTCAATTCAATTCTCTTCAATTTCCCCTTTGGACCTCATGATTGTGGCCAGAGATCCCACCCCCACCCACAGGGTTTCAGGACTCCAAACATGCACTGAGAGTTATACTATCTGCTGTTCTACTTCTGAGGCTTTCCAACATGGACTGATCCTTGCCACTGATTTTCTTGGATCTCCAGCTTACAAACAACCTATTGTGGGATTCCTCAGCCTCCATAACTATGTCTGTCCATTCCCCCATAAGTTCTGTCTCATCTACCTGTGTGTCTGTCTATATATCTATGGATGTATGTCTGACTATCTATCTATCTACCTACCTACCTACCTATCATCATCATCTATGTATACTATTGGTTTGATTTCTAAAAAGAACCTTGGATAATAGATATCTTTTTATATTGTCATATTCAGATAATTTTTAAAAGTAACTACAAATGTAATTTTAGTACCTTATTCATAAAAAATTTTCATTTCAGTTTTGGTGGCTTTATTATCAAATGTTTTTATTAATGTAATTCTCTTTGCAAGATGGCATTTGTATACTACCTTTAATAGTTTTCCCTCTAGTTTTAATAGTACTTTCTTAAATAATTCCAGATAAACAGTCATGAAAATTTCCATAAAATATTTCAAAATTTAGTTAACATAACACAAAATAAAAAATTGGGAGTGGGTATTTAGCCTGGTGATTAAGATACCAGTTGAGACACCCATGTTCCATATCAGAGAAGTGGGCTGATACCCAGCTCCCAACTTCACCTTCCTGCTAATGCAGATTTTGGGAGATAGCACAAGATAGTTGTCTCTGCTATCCTCCCAGGGGACCCAGGACCCAGACTGAATTCCTGGGACCTGGTTTCTGCCTAGACAAACTCTGGCCAGTCATCTGGGGAGTGAAGTAGCAGGTGGGAGCATTCTCTCTCTCTCTCTCTCTCTCTCTCTTCCTCACTTCTCTCTTTGCCTCTGAAGTAAATAAAACATATTTAAATCCAGGTTTTATTTTAACTTGTCATTCCACTGACAATAACAGCAGTTTAATAGAATGATCATGCTTTGATTTATCCCAATTGTGTTTGGATTGTATGTGCCTCTCACTAGATGAATGTCATTTTCAGATGAATATAACACACCCCTGATAGATATTAGCCTCTGCAAAAAATTTATAAGTGACAGTGAGCATTATTTTCATTAGAAAGTAGGACAGGGAAATAGGGACTTTGCAAATCATGGAAGTGGTCTCTTTGGGTAGATGTCAGATAATATTTCTTCCTGGATATCCAAGGAAGAAATAAAAAGGAGCTGACCAAAGGTTTATAAAAATTTTTGGATAAAACTCCACTGTAATAACAGTACTATTTTCCATCAGATATAATTAGGAACTGGAGTTGGAATTCAGTATTGACTCAATTCTGATTGCAGTTATTAGGTTACTTAATCAATCTGCCAAATCTTTATCTTCCTAATAAAAAGTACACAAAGCCAGAGTTGGATATACCTTCATTATGGACATTTGGGGGAAGTTGGGATTTTTGTAATTACTTCTAATTTTTTTACATTGAATATTGACTAAGATATTTTAACAAGAAATAATTCAGAGTAGAAAAATAGATGAATGCAATAGATAGAGATTCACTGGTGTTATTCATTTACATTCAGAAGCATAATAATTTTATTCTAGCCTTAGTGTATTTCTGAATAGATAACTCTTCTTCACATTTTGCTGTCCCATACTGTCTTCAAATCATCATGATATTTTTTCTAGAATACAGTTCTTACAAGGATGCATTTACACAGGTGTTGGCAGTCTCCCCTCTGTCTACACAGTTAATTCTACACTATCCAGCCTGCTTCATTTGCCTCTAATACACCTTCTTAACTTCATTTCCCCTCCTGTCTCTTTACTGCCCTGTCGCCTGACAAACTCTGTCTACCATTCCTCACCATTTTCACCTCTACAAATAATGCTCATACAGGGGTGCCTTTGCCTCTGTTTATCCAGACCTGGAAGTCCACTCAAATAACTCCCTCTCAGTGAATTCCTTCCTGATTTATTTCTTTAAAAGTAATCTTTCCATATTGTGGGCCTTACACATTGTCTTTGTTTATAACATAGAATTTTCATATTTTATTACACTTGGTTTATCTAAACTACAACAAGCAAAATATGTTTAAATGACAGATACATTTTTGTGTTCTATATTATATGGTTGGATATTTTCTTTTTAGTTAAAAGACACTAGTGTAAATATAGACAATGCTTATAAACAATAGTTGAGTGAAAAAGACCATTCCACCAATATACAGCAAATTTTAAACTAATCACTGATAATTAAAGCTATAATAGTATAACATTCTTAATCATTGCTTTGGCAAAGGTATAAAACAAAGTTTCATAAAGCTATATTAAAAGTAAATAATATAAAAGTATAAAATTTATACCAATTTACAGATAAGAAAACTCAAATAAGTGAAACAATCTGGCCGGGGCATCATAAATAGAAATTAACAACTCCAAGCCAAGAGTCTACAATTCCCAATTCTACACTGCATTGAATTATTTCTCTGGAATGGATATAGCCAGAGCTATCAAATTCTAAAAGACTGTCAAGATAACTGTTATAATTTATATTTTCACTCCCATTTTCTTATCCATTGTTCTTTACTTCTTGCCACTTTACCCACACCCTCCATTTCTCTGTCTACTTTTCTGCAAGTGAGCATGAATCCAAGTCCATCATCTTTCCTTTCTCAAGTTTTATAGGCTGCCTTAATTTTAAATTGGATACAATATTGTGAAAACTTCCCCTTTTCTTTCTGCAGCCCACTTAGACCCTGACCATCTCAATTCAAACTGTGCTGTCGTCTTGGTGAGGATAAATGCCCAGTTAGGGCCATATTGTTTTGAGAATAATCAGAGAGGCATGTTGACTGGATTTTCTGAAGAATCCAGTCAGGCCCTGATTCCTGTGAGCAGACTCTGTCTGACTCTTTCCAGGCGAAAAGTGGTCTTTCCGCTCTTGGAGTGGGTCTCCTTCACCTTTCTTTTTCTTTCCTGTCACGTCACTCTGTCACTGGATATTGTTTTCCCGTACTTGTCTCTCTGCTCTCTTACCTCACAGATCTGCCATTCATTCACCAGTCAACACTGTTGGATGGATCTTGATCCCACTTCACATTCATTAACCTGCTGCTGGCCCCAGGGGTTTTCAGGACTCAACTGTTAACAAAGTCTAACAAGGAAATAATAAAAGCAGACTTGTTCTGATCTCAATCAGAACTCAGATTAGAAGATATTGAAGACAGCTGAATTTAGCTGTCTTTGCTGCTGTTAATGATTACCTTTTTCTCAGCAGCAAAATCTTGCTTTTCTGCTTATAATACCCAATCTCCACACACCACTTCATTTGAACTCAAATTACTCTTAAATGACAGGGAAGTTGCCAGTGGTTTGGATTCATAAGCATTATGGAAGGAATTTGGGGAAACCTGTTGAAGTGAAATGGACACTATAAGAAACAATGAACTGATCAGCTCTTGTCCTGACTCTAGATGTACAATGTAATACTTTATCCTTTTTAGTATTTGTTGTTGTTGTTTTGTTGTTGTTCTAGTACTAGTGGTTGAACTCTGTAATTAACACACAATTATTCTTAGGTGTTTAAATTTTAACTGAAAAATGATCCCTGTTAAATTTAAGAGTAGAAAAAGAGAGGGAGGAGATGTACAATTTGGGACATGCACAATCAGACTTGCCCCAAATGATGGAGTTAGAAATGTGCCAGGGGATTCCAATACAATCTCATCAAGGTGGCATGTACCAATGCCATCTCACTAGTCCAAGTGATCAATTTCAGTTCACAACCGATGGCTCGGATAGGTCTAAGAATCAAAGGGATCACACAAACAAGACAAGTGTCTGCTAATACTGATAGAATCAAAAGGGGAAAGATCCAACATGGGAAGTGGGATACACAGCAGACTCATAGAATGGCAGATGTCCTAAACAACACTCTGGCCTCAGAATCGGCCCTTAAGGCATTCGGATCTGGCTGAAGAGCCCATGAGAGTTTTGTAGGCATGGAAAGCCAAGATACCATGGAAAAGAAAAAAAAAAAAAAAAGAAGAAGACCTAAATGAAAGATCTCTGTGAGTGAGATTCCAGTGGAAAGAATGGGGCCATCAAAGAAGGAGGTACCTTTCTCTGAAGGGAGGAGAGAACTTCCACTTTGACTATGACCCTATCGGAATAAGATCAAAGTCAGTGAACTCTAAAGGCTTCCATTGTCCTGGCAACTCATGACTAGAGCCTAGGGAGATTACTGACACCATGAACAGGAGTGTCAAATTGTTAAGTCAGCAACAGAAGTCACTGTGTACTTACATCCCATGTGGGATCTGTCCTTAATGTGTTGTCTAATGTGAAGTGATGCTATAACTAGTACTGAAACAGTATTTTTACACTTTGTGTTTCTGCGTGGGTACAAACTGATGAGATCTTTACTAATTATATACTGAATCGATCTTCTGTATATAAAGATAATAGGAAATGAAAAAAAAAAACCTGGTGTTAAATTGGAAATGGCATAGAAAATTAATTAATTTTTTTAAAAAAATATTATGTAGGATCTTTGGCTTTAATGTGCTGTACACTCTTATTTAATGCTATAACTAGTACTCCAACAGTATTTTTTTTCACTTTGTGTTGCTATATGGGGGCAAACTGTTGAAATCGTTACCTAATATATACTAAACTGATGAGAATTGAAAATGAATCATGATGTGATTGGAAGGGGAGAGGGAGCGGGAAAGGGGACGGTTGCGGGTGGGAGGGAAGTTTTGGGAGGGGGAAGCCAATGTAACCCATAAGCTGTACTTCGGAAATTTATATTCATTAAATAAAAGTTTAATAAAAAAATAAGCATTATGGAAGGAATTTGTGTGAGCACTGGACTGAGGACAAATAATTAAATTAGAATTCCTGCTCTATTCTGTGCAGTCTGAGCTCAGACTTTTAATCTCTAAAATGGAATTGCTAACAAGGCCTCCCTTAGATATTGTAAGGACTAAATTGAGATAATGTCTAGGAAAGCATCTAAGACAAGGACTTGCATTTAGCTGAGCTTCAGTATCTTTCTAACATTTCTTTATCTCTAAATCCATTTTCCTGGAGTCTTGCCAGTACAGATAAGACCATTGACATTTTCAGAATAAATACATTTGTGTCTTTTTCACTTTTCTATTACTGCACACAAGAAGCCTTGAATTCACCTTTTGGAAATTTTCTTGTCAAGTTACTCTGATCTTTTATAACCTTTCTATATGACCACTAATCCCTGTTCCATGATGGACCTATTCAGGCTTTTAAGGTAGATGACTCTGGGATAAATTTTAATTCTTTCTTGTATTCCATTCATTAAGGAAAATGCCCAGAGAACTGTAGAACGCTATCTGTTATGAAAGCACATAGCCATAGCTCACTGAGGTACTTACCCATATCCTTCACCAGACAAAGAGATACATGAAAGTGATAATGCTTAACAGCAAGGTCTCAGAATTTATGACAGGTTGATTATTCCTCATCTAAAATGCTTGGGACCAGAAGTATTGTGGGTTTTAGATTTGATTGTTGATTATGGAATATTGGCATATGTATAATGGTATATCTTGGGGATGGAGCCCAAGTTTAAATATGAAATCAATTCGTTTCATACATATTTTATGAGTACACGTAGCCTAAAGTTAAGTATAAAATATTTTATGGGTGGATATTTGGCACAGCTGTTGGGCCACTGCTTGGCATATCCACATTTCATATTGAAGTATCTCCCCACTCTGCTCCCATTTCCAATGTCCTGTTAGTTCATTTCCTGGAATTCAGCAGATGACAGCTAAAATACTTTGATCATGGAGACCTGGATTGAATTTAAGGTTCCCAGGCATGTGGGACAGGGAACAGTTCATAGGGTCTCTCTCCTCTCATTCTCTTCATTCTCTGTCTCTCTCTTTCTCTCCCTCTCTCTCTCTCTCTTTCTCTCTCTCTCTCTGTGTGTGTGTGTGTTGTGTGTGTTTCTGTGTCTCTTCCTGGCAAATAAATAAACAATTTTTTGAAAATTTTAGTGAACCTTCATTTTGACAATACATACCAAGTGAGGTTATATGTGGAAATTTTCTCTTGGAGTCTCACATTAGTCTCTCAAAAATTTTAAATTTTGAAGCATTTCAGATTTTGAACATTTGAATTGGGGCTGCTCAATCTTTATTATGTTTCAGTCAAACTGGTGAGCTTTGTGAGTTTGAACAATATACTTAATATTTCCAAGATTATTTCCCTATATTGAATAGAAACTATAATGATTACCTTAAGAATTAAAGTGTGTAAGATTTGCAGTGTATATAATGTTCAATAAATGTATGCTTGTTACAGTATAAACTGTTTTATAAAGATTTATTTAGTTATTTGAAAGGCAGAATTACAGAGAAGCAGAGGCAGAGAGTATCAGAGGTCTTCTATCCACTTCTGTTTCACTCCCAAGTGGCCACAACATCAGGAGTTGAGACGATTTTAAGCCAGGAGCCAGGAGCTTCTTCTAGATCCTCCACACAGGTGCAGGGTCCCAAGGACCCCGGCCATCCTTTACTGCCTTCCCAGGCCACAGCAGAGAGCTGGATTGAAAGCTGAGCAGCCAGGACTTGAAAAAGCGCCCACATGGGATGACGGCACTGCAGGCGGCAGTCTCACCCGCTATACCATAGCACTGACCCCACAGGAATATGTTTTTATTTTCTTTTGATAGCACATATAAATTTTCAATGATGCGATGAGATGGAGTGGGCAAAAGATAGAGAAGGGAAGGAAAGACCATGGAATTCTCAGACAACTGAATAAATAGATTATAGTGGTACTTAGCTGCTAGGTTAAGAATTTGCAGCCATTTCCACAGGCAATTTGCTTCTTCTTCATTGCAGTTACTATTATCTTACCAGCACAAGCCTTTGTAAAAGACTAATTTATACCATGAGCTTTGGATATTGATACTTTTTTTGGACAGGCAGAATGGACAGTGAGAGAGAGAAACAGGGAGAAAGGTCTTCCTTTTCCATTGGTTCACCCCCAATGGCCGCTGCGGCCGGTGCACTGCGCTGATCCGAAGCCAGGAGCCAGGTGCTTCTCCTGGTCTCCCATGAGCATGCAGGGCCCAAGCACTTGGGCCATCCTCCACTGCACTCCTGGGCCACAGCAGAGAGCTGGACAGGAAGAGGAGCAATCGGGACAGAATCCAGCATCCTGACCAGGACTAGAACCAGGGGTGCTGGAGCTGCAGGCGGAGGAGTAGCCTATTGAGCTGCGGCACCAGCTGGATATTGATACTTTAATCATACTATTCTTAATTAGATAAAGTGATCAGAGATAGTGGAGCAATACACAGGGACAGACAGTGGGTTGCTGGCCACCTTAATTAATAAAGGTCATCATTTGAGTTTCACTCAGTATACCCTTAACACAACTTATTATCTTCTTTTGCTCACATTTGTTTTCTCTGTGTTATCTGCTTCCTCTGCTACCACATTATATTTTTTTCTGGCATATTTTGGACCTTCTGTTGTGATCTTAAGCCATTGTTTAAACCTGCAGGCAAACCTCGGATTTCATGCCGCTGCCTTCCAGTGTTTGTTCTTGTCTGTATTGGCACAGGCAGTGTATAATAGCAACACACTCACTGAGTCCTCATGGAGTAGTATCCTTGTGTCAGGCACAAAGCTGAGCTCCTTATGCCCCATATGGTTTTATATTTCACAACAACTTGTGAAGCAGCTGAGACTGTTAATGTCATTTCACAACTGAAGCAACTCAGGTAATAAAAGATTTACCAACTTTCTAAGAATACTGTGTTTGGCTTTATGATGCCTGGCACTGTGTAGTGAATATTCGTTGTCCAATACACAGATCCTTGTCAAACTTCAATCTCCAAATCAAACTGAGAAACACATCAAAAAAAAAAGCAAACAAACAAACAAACAAAAACACAACCAACCAGAAATCCTCTGATCTCTTAGTGGAAGACAGAAAAGAAAGGAACTAGAGATACAGAAATAGAGATAGAGATGGAGAGAGAGATGATAGTGATAGCAAGATATAGATAGAGATGATAGATGATACAAAGATAGAGATAGCTAGAGATATAGAAATGACAGATGATAGAGAGAGAAACAGATAGAGAGATAGAGATAGATAGAGATACAATACAGATACAAATAGAGAATCAGATACAGATACAGATAGACTCTACTGATTCAATCCCCAAATGGTGGCAGCAGCTCGGGTTTGTCCAGACCAAAGCCAGGAGGCAGGAAGTTCATTCTGGTCTCCATGGGTGGCAGAAGCCCAGATATTTGTGCCATCATCTTTTGCCTTCCCTTGCACATTGGCAGGAGGCTGGGTAGGAAGCAGAGCACCTGAGACTCTAACAGGCACTCTGATATGGAATGCCAGCATCACAAGTTTTGGCTTAAACCACTGCACAATGCCAGCCTTCAAACTTAGGTTTTATTTTTCTCTGAGCTTTTTAAAAAATATCATGTTTGATGGAAAATTGATAAAAATAATAACTCACTGGTACAAATATTAGTAAGTCAACAACCTATTCTGCAAAGAGTCTGAATACAAATATTTTAAATGTATTCTTTCTGATTCATCTGAAAGTGAATCTAATTTTCCAAAATGTTTCAGAGTATTTCAATGGTTAAGATATAAATAGTATAATCAATGAACTGGAATGCAAGAAGCCTCTGGCTGGTGCCGTGGCTTAACAGGCTAATCCTCCGCCTTGCAGCGCCGGCACACTGGGTTCTAGTCCCAGTTGGGGTGCTGGATTCTATCCCGGTTGCCCCTCTTCCAGGCCAGCTCTCTGCTATGGCCCAGGAAGGCAGTGGAGGATGGCCCAAGTCCTTGGGCCCTGCACCTGCATGGGAGACCAGGAGAAGCACCTGGCTCCTGGCTTCAGATCAGCACGATGCGCCCGCCACAGTGGCCATTGGAGGGTGAACCAACGGCAAAAAGGAAGACCTTTCTCTCTGTCTCTTTCTCTCTCTCACTATCCACTCTGCCTGTCCAAAAAAAAAAAAAAAAGAGAAGCCTGGATTCTTTTTCTTGCTTTACCACTAACAAATTATGCATCTCTGGAGAAGTGATATAACTTCTGTGGGCATCAGTTTCTATAGGAGGAGTGTATTTAATATGCTTAACACCAAAATGTTTTCCAAAATTGATTCTTAATACTTATTTCTAAATAATCTGAGGAAAATTCAAAATGTTCATGCAAAATGAGCACTAATTTTTAATTCCATTTTCCTACCAACTTTCTGAGGTCTCTTCATGTAATCTATGTAATTTGCTTTTTGTGTGTTTGTAAATGGATAATTACAAATACCTTAAATACTCGTTTGCTTAGGTAAGCTTAATATAGTTTACATTACTAAATCACTTTAAAATATTTACATTAGTTAATATTAAGGCAATTAATGTTATTAGTATAAAATGACAATTTTCCATTTAACACAGGATTTGGATTCAATAAGATTGGTTCCAGTTTAAGGTTGGGGATTCTTCCATGGCTTTAAAACACTTTACCCTTGTTTTCATTAATTATGCTGAACACAACACTTGTCACGAACAACCAAAAATTGTTGAGTTGAAAATAATAGCTTTATCTGTGATTACTAAGTTGCTGTAAATTACATTGAATTTCATGGATTACAAGCTGTTAGAATTATTAATTTGTACGTATTTTCACTAAGTCCAATTGCCAGGTATAAATATTTAGATTTGATCATAGTGACTGATCAAAGGCAATTAAATACCCATTCTCAATTCCTTGATTCTTGCTTTGGTCTTAAGTCCACACTGACTTTTAAAACAAACCCTGATTTGCTTTAAAAAAAAATGTCCTATTTATTCATTTGAAAGGCGAGTTACTGACAGAAATGGAAAGACAGAGAGGGAGAGAGAAAGATCCTCCATCCATTGCTTCACTCCCATAAAAGCCTCTGGGCCAGGCTGAACACAGGAGCTAGGAGTTTCATCTGGTCTCCCATATGGGTACAGGGGCCCAAGTATTTGGGCCATCATCCTCTGCTTTCCCAGATTCATCAGCAGGGAGCTGCATAGGAAGTGAAGCAGTCAGAAATCGAACCCACGTCCCATATGGGATGCCACTATGCCATAACATCAGCCCAGATTTATTGATTTATTTGAAAGAGTCGCAGAGAGACAGGGAGAGACAGAGATCTTTAGTCTGTTATTTTACTCTCCAGATGGCTGCAATAGCCAGGGCTGGGCCAAGCCAATCCTGGAACCAGAAGCTTCATCTGGGTGTCCTACATGGGTAACAGGGGCTCAAACATTTAGACCATCTGCTGCTACTTTTCCTAGGCTGTTATAGACTGTTATTTACATATGTAAATATATGTCATATATATTATATATATATATTTGGAAAAAAGGCATTATTTCTTCATTCATTTTTTACATGTTTGCCACCTTGATAACATATTTTAACAAGAAGTTGCCAAATCAAACTGAACCTCGTGATTTACATGAATGTCAATATCCACTGTCATGAAAAATGCAGCTATGATTCTTTGTACTGACTAGAAAGCAATTAAGAAAAGCTCTTGAGCCTAATGACATAAACTTGACCAGATAATAGTATGTTCATTTCCCCAAGATAATCCAACTTCATAATCTGCTGAACAGACCAGAGTTAGTTTCTTGGAGCTAAGATTTAAATACCCAATTTTCAGTGGTCAAGAGTAGTACATCCATTTCACATGATTCTTAGGCCTTTCCCCTTTTATGGATTATCATATACATACTGTACAAAAAATGCAAAAATTATCATATTGTTAAATCCAACTTCTCCAATCTAGCAATCTTGCCCTACTTTCCAGTAATGAACCCAGCCTCTCCCATTAAAGGTGAGATTCTTTTTTCATGCTTGAATTTTCACAAATCAAACAATTGAGCCACAGATAGTTCTCAATTCAAAATACTGTTAGAAACTCTATGATTTTTAGAATGTTACTATGATCAGAACCGGCACTGTGGCTCACTGGGTTAAAGCCCCAATTCAAGTCCCAGCTGCTCCACTTCCCATCCAGTTCTCTGGTATGGCCTGGAAATGAAGTAGAAGATGGTCCAAGTCCTTGGTCCCCTGCAGCCACGTGGGAGACCCAGAAGTTCGTGGCTCCTGGCTTCAGATCCCCACAGCTCCAGCCATTGTGGCCACTTGGGAGTGAATCAGCAGATGGAAGATCTCTCTCTCTCTCTCTCTGACTCTCTCTCTCTGTAACTCTGCCTTTCAGTAAATAAAGAATCTTAAATGTTACTATCATCATTCATATCCATGTCTTATTTTCTTCTTGTACTCTTGGGGTTCCTTAGTAACTAGAATAATGAGGTGACCGAGCTGAGTTATTTGGCAAAAATCTCCAGGCTACCAGCTGCCCCCGACCATGTGTTAACATTGTGAGAGTTGGAGAGGGAGTTTTGTGCAACTTAAGGCATTCATATTCTGAAACAGGGTGGAAGAGATGCAACATTCTGGTTGAACTTCCCTGTTATTTTCCCATTCACAAGTAACAGTTTATACAAATGCTGAGAAGACAATTATAATTCTTATGGAAATGAAATGTTGTAATTACATAAAGCACAGCTACAAATGCAGTTTAAAACATCTTGGGAACATTTCTTCCTTTACACATTCAACATATTTAAGTAAGAAAAAAAATATATATATATTGGAAACTACTATGTACAGGGTATTCTTAGAAGTCATCAAATGAATGACAGACATTGAGAAAAGACAAAAGAAAACTGTCAGTTAAAAGAAAACACCAAGTGTTTAGGACAAGAAAATCCAAACACTTGATATTTTAGTTTTGCCTTGACCACATAATGGTTGACACTGATAAAGTAAAGTAAAACAGCTTACTTCATTTCTCAAGCCTGATTCTGCTTTTAAAAATAGAAGTCAGTATTTGTAATTTGCCAAAGGCACTGGGTTGCTTTAATTTGTAACTATGACAAAAGATATGAAAGTCCACAGTTCATGGCAAAGCCTAATACTTGGAAAGCAGAGCAGTTATTAAAAACCTACTCTGAGCTGGTGAAGTGTTTTTACGTGTCTTGTATCATTTAATTCTCATAAAACTCCTAGGAAATTGATAATATCATTATTATTATTTTCATTTTACTGATCTAAGAGACAGAGACTCAAGGAATTTAAACAATAATCTTATACTTAAGTGACTAACATATACTGAAGTTATGCTTCAAATGCAGGGGATATGACTTAGTACCTCATCTTAAATCTCACAGTATGTCTGATGTACCAAGTAAAGTGCTGCAAGTCCATCTAAAATACAGGGTCTGATGAAAGTATGTATAATGAGATGGCAACTCTATAGGTTCAGTATGAGTATCATGAAGAATATAGTAGGGTAAAAATTAGAATATACCATGATTTTGTTGATATTTAGAAAACCTAGAAATATTCAATGGAAAGACAGTGCACCCACAAGGACTGACATGATGAAAAAGAAATGAGAAAGGCAGGCAGCCAGCATTCATCAGCCAGAGTGGCTCTAAGAACTGCCTGGCCTGCAAGCAAGAGGAACAGGTAGTCCAAGAAAAGAACAGCGCCCTGCAAGAAAAGAAAGGCCCAGCTTTACCTGGTGAGCAGACGAGAGGCAAAAGCCCAAGAGACAAAGATGACCAAAAGATCCCACAGAGGGATGAGGGATAAAGGAGCTCTAATTATCCCTGCAAAGTACGTGGGGAATGCCACTTCTTCTCTGTCAAAGAGAGATCAGCTTAATACACAAGGCTGTGAGAAAACACTCTCTGCATTCAGACCGCACGCGCCTCAGGAAGGGAGTTTTGTTCTCTGTAGGCCTTTGAACTGCGGGGACATGGAAACACATCTCATCAAAATAGCTTTGCAGGACATTTTTGATTTCTTATGTGACAGCTCCCAAACTAATCCAGGCAGCAGGATAAAAAGAAAAGAAAAAAGTGGAGGATACAGAGGAAAATAATGTAACAGAATAATAAAAAAATATGCTTACTTAAGATAAGGAATTGAAGGTGAAAAAGTTGAGTAAAAAGAATGCTACCAAGTGGAGGATGCAATTTGAGGCGGTGTTGCTGCCTGATACCCATACCGCCTCACTTCTAAGCCTCCTCTGCCTCTTGTTCCAGGGCCTAATCCCTCAGGACCTGCTCCACTTTGTGCAATGACCTTTCCATTCTCAGGCACGTGGACATCTAACATGATGATGATGGTTAAAAACTGCAGGGACTCCTTACCCCATTTCTTCAAAAACACTAGTGACACCCAGAAAAGATTGCCTCACAGAGACTAGCGGTGTTGAAAGTGCAGTGTTGCAGCAGATCAGAAAGGAGTGAGGCTTTTGTTTGTTTGTTTGCTTCTTATTAGAGATCTTTGCTAGGTACTATGGTATACCTGTGTTCAATCCTTTCTTTGCTAGTTTCTATTTTGTCATAGATGGTCATATAGTCACCACTCTGATACCTAATTTCTTTATCCATGATAATACTTCTCCATATTTTTGTAAAGTATTTTACAGATTTATTTATTTGAAAGGCAGACTTAAAGAGAAGCAGAGAGAGAGAGAGAGAGAGTGAGTTCTTGCATCCACTGGGTCACTCCCCAGATGGCCACAATGGCTTGAGCTGGGGCAATCTGAAGCCAGGAGCCAGGGGCTTCTTCTGGGTCTCCCATGCAGCTGCAGGGGCCCAAGGACTTGGGCCACCTTCTGCTGCTTTCCCAGGCACAAGAGCAGGAAGCTGGATTGGAAGAAGAGCAGCCGGGACTCGAACTGGCACCCCTATGGGATGCCAGCACTGCAGGTGGCAGCTTTACTCACTATGCCACGATGCCAGCCTCTTTCGTAAATATTAAGTACAATTTTATTTCCCCTATTTTCAGTACCTGGTATGATAGTTGTTCAATTATCATTAATTCTCATTCAAGTTTAATATTTAATTAAATTCTGATCCTGTTTCCACCTCTAATCACTGTTTTATATTTAGAAGTAATAGCCAAACCATTATAACTGTAAAGCAATGAAAATTGATTTCATGTTAAAGTATGTAAATGTCTGTTTCCATGAAGAACTGTCCTTAAGTGTCCTTTGCATTGGGTTCTAATGCTGTTTCTACATCCAAATGTTTCCTGGTGCTCTGCTGAAGAACTGGTTCACAATACATTTTTTTAGTAAATAAATGTTTATGAACTTAATATGACTAATGAAATAATACATATAATTATATATAATATAATATAATATAAATATATATTATAAATATACTGTACTATATGATTAATATGATTTATTATGGAAACAATGAGTTTTAATTATATATTTTTCTTTATGTTGCTTAATCACTTCATAATTAAAAGATAAGACATGATATGATAAATAGTGATAAGGTAATTCCTAATTTGAATAATGAAATAATTGGAGTTTGTTATCTAACATTTTTGAGACTCACTATGAGTCAGAAATAATGTTTAGATTTTTTATAAGTATATACACCACCCATTTGAAAATTCACCTTTTTAACTAAGATCAAAATATGAGATGATTATTAAACTGGATTAAAAGTATTCTCTTAGAGAGATAAATTTGGATTTCATATTATAGTAAAGAATTGCTAGAAAGAATTTGGCTTTGATGTGTCATTGGAGAGACATCAAATTTGGTTACTTTGGTTGTATTACCATTTGTAGCATAATATATGAAAACTAGCAGAAAAAAACATGTCTGAGTCTTCCTATCCATCCTTTTTAAGTAACAAGTAGCTATGTTACATAGTGGAACAGCAGAGACAGAGGCTTTGCAGTAAAAATCAAAGGGTGGGAAATAAAATATTCTAGATTTGAGAAACATAAAATTAATTAATGACAAAATGATATAATAAAATACGCCCTTATAAATTCTGTTATTGGAATTAACTTCAGAGAAAACTGTGGTCTTTCTTTAAAGTTTCTCCAAAGTCCGACTGTGTCACAATACGCAAGTTTAGTTGACATCCAGCAGCAATTTAATTGGCTATATTCTATGTTTCTAAAGGGCAATTTTGTACGTGATATCTAGGTGTTCTGTGTTTGCTATTGCATTGACCTTTAGAGATTCTCTGAAACAGAGTTTGAGACTTCATTCTACTTTTTCCTGAACACAAGCCACTTATTAAGTTGTTTCCTCTGAGACAAGGAGATCCCATTTCTGAATGGTAGACATGATATACCAAGGCTATGCCATTGAAACCAATTTGCATATCACTTCTACTGAGTTTAGAGTTTAGGTCATAGACTCTTAAGTTTGTTGGCTTACTTTTACTTTTTTAAGGGTTTCTTTATATTGACCAATTGGTATAGGATGGCCAATTACCAGGTAAATTTTTAACTGGCAACCAATGTATAAAATCGCTAATATAATGAAGTTACCTTTATAAAGCCTGAAGGCATTTTATGCAATTAAAATTGATGTTTATGGGTGCCCGCTCTGTGGTAGAGAGGGTTAATCCTCTGCCTGCAGTGCTGGCATTCCTTAAGAGTGCCAGGTCCTGTTGACTGCTCCACTTCCTATCCAGCTCCCGTCTAATGCACCTGGGAAAGCAGTGAAAGATGGCCCAAGTACTTGGGCTATGCATCCTCATGGGAGACATGAAACAAACTCCTGGTTCATGGCTTCAGCCTGGCTTAGCCCCTGCTGTTGTGGTCATTTAGAAAGTGACCAGCGAATGGAAGATCTCTCTCTCTCTCTCTCTACCTCTACCTCTACCTCTACCTCTACCTCTACCTCTTGCTTGCTCTTTGTAACTCTGCCTTTCAAATAAATAAATAAATAAATCTTTAAAAAAATTGATATCTATTTGGAACCTATTCTTCATTAAGTCTTTATGTTCAACTCAAAAAACTATCCATGATTGGAAGAAAATTAGTTGATCTTATTAAAGAACTTAAATAAGTTGGAAGGGCAAAAAGATTAACTCATTGGGGGCAAATATGGGATGTGGCGAGTTAAGTTACTGTTTCTGAGGCTGGTATTACATATGGAAGCACCAATTTGCATCCCTGCTGCTCCACTTCCAATCCAGCTCCCCACTAACACTCCTGGGAAAGCAGCTGATGATGGTCCAAGCACTTGGGCCTCACCACCCACGTGGGAGACCAGGATATAGTTCTTCATTCCTGGTTCTGACGTGGCCCAGCCCTGGCTATGGCAACTATTTGAGGAGTGAACCAGCAGATGGAAGACATTTCTCTCTCTGTCCCTCCCTCTCTGTCACGTTGCCTTTAAATTAAATTTAAAAAAAAAATTCGTCATGATGAATTTTCAAAAATGAACATCTGACTTTCAAAGGATCAATATATCCCTTCCAAAATATTGTCTCATATGCCAGAAGATACTGACAGGTCGAAGTTGAGTGTGTCATTATCAGTTTACATTGCTGACATTATGGTTAGAAGAACAGACTTCTGAGTCAGATAATAGGCCTTTGAACTTAAGGTCCCCATTTTGTGAATCTCCTACATTTCTCATTTATAATTTCAAGATATGATTACTATTTGAAATACAGTTTTTTTGTGCTAATATGGTTAAAGCTTCTGCCACAGCCTGGAATATAGTGTTTCTTACACAAAGACGGATTTCATTCCAAATATGTGGCCTATGATTTGTGAAGTTCAAACAGTTGAACTAGCTCTAGGCACAGATAAATTCAGAAGTTCAAATGACGTAATCAGAATTCCATTTCTCCCTCTCAGCCCTGTGTGTTTCTACTTGGTCTTGTTTCAGACTTTCTCTTTCTATGGCCTCTTCAGATAGCTACTATCAAACCAAATCTAACAGACCACTTCATTCACATTTCCAGAGAAAATATGCACAGGTTAATATAGGAGAGCTGACTGGCTCAGCTTAAGCTTCATGCTGTGACTATAGTAATCACTGGCTAGGGAGATATTAGCCCATCTGCTATGCTTCCCTTCCACAGCTCCTGCAGTCAATTCCAGTGGAGTAACATTAGCAGAAGAAAAGAGGAAGGCATGCTGAGAACACACACTCAACAGGGCAATGAAGCAGACTCACCACAGTCATTCATTATGGTAGGCATTTGTTTTGTATAAGTGCAATTGGCAGTTCATTTTATTCTGGGATGGCAGAAACTTTGCACAGACATTATTTACTTATTTCTTGCTCATTTACACAGAGCAAGCACATGATCATTCTTCATTTCATAGGAAAATATTGGTCTGTGTGAATGAATACCAGGCTAATGCAAACAATAGTCTAAAGGAGAATTCATATTTCTTTCTGGAAAAATAAAACAAAATAACATTAGAAAGAGATTTTGGAAACTTATTTTGAGCTAACATATTTTTTAAAGGCTTAATGCATCACTAAATAAAGAGTTCAACATTTTCATTGTAGATTTATTAATTTTGAAAAAAGTACCTAACTTCTTTTTTGCCATTTATGATGTTGATATAGATTAGCCCATGAAGGTATAAGAAATAATGTATCCAAAGAGCTTAGCAATAGCCCTGTGCTTAATAAACTTTAAACAAACCATTTAATTATTAATGGTACAAAGTATTAAAGGGAACTTGATAAATTATAAAGATTGAGTACATTTTTCAGAGTTCCTAAAAAAAAATCTATGTCTTTGAGCTACGTACTATCAGCCTGGCTTGGAACATTAATGAGCCCTGGGTATTTCATCTATGTAACTGGTGACAATGATAACATCTACCTTATGATGAAATAAATAGAAAATGTCATTATTTAGCTCTATAAATAATTTTTGAGGTCCTACAAATAATTTTTGAACTCCTATCAATATAAAATATTATCAAAGAATGGAAATACAAATTTAAAAAATGATTCTTGCTTTAGAGTAACTTAAAGTATGACAGGTATGACAGTGACTGAATAACTACTAACTTTTATTGATGATTTTGACTTCAGAGATAGATCCTTCCTGAGGGCACTGCTTATTGTTTGATCTCAACACCAAGAGAATATAGCAGAGAACATTAGTCTCTGTGAATTAAATATCTGTAGATTTATTTTTAGTTCATGAAGATAGCCATAAATAATGAGGTATTAAAATCCTAGAAAATACAAAGTGGAAGGTTAAAATTTAGAAATCTATGATGTAAAGTTAAGTATACATACCTGAATATGTATCAGATATATTTTTGTTTATGTAAAATGAATATCTTACAATTAAAGATACTGAAAAGAGGAAGAAAATGGAGCCAATCAAGTAAGCAAAAGTAAGTAGTCATCATTAGTGTTAACTTGTCACTAGGGGCTGGAAATCATTATACAAATGAAACGAGGGTATAGCAAATACCCCAGACACGGTGAAAGCCATTCCTGGTATTTATGAAGTAGAAGGTCAACAATGAAAAACTATGACAAGTGTACAAAGAAAAACTGATTCAAAGAGAAAAATATATGCCAGACAAGAAAAGTAAATCAAAGAAAACTAGTACAACAGTAGTAAAATGAGCCAGAATGGGGTAAACTAAAATTCAAAAATGTAAGAGTGAGAGAAACAAGGAGTGGAACGGTACCTATCTACCCATCCAAATATACATCATCAACATATACAAAATAATAAATCAGAGTAGAAAATTATAATTTATATATTTCTGAAACTAACAGGTAAAAAGAAAAAAAAAGAATCAATATTCATTGTACAACTCAAAGTATTCAGATACACTTATGGTTATATGAAATTAAAATATGGGTTCTTTTGGGTAATCATAGGATGTGAGTATTTGTTACATTTACAAAGAAAGTAACAATGATTTCCAAATATCAATGATTTAAAATGATATCCTTTATTATAGTGTAAATAATTAGAACTCAACAACCAATAAAATATTTAACAAAAAGTAGTAATTTAAAAATGTAAACAAATCTTTAAGTAATCCATCAGTTAAGAAAAAATCTTAAAGGAAATTCTGTAATGCTTCAATCTAAATAATAATGAAAGCATCACAAAAACATTGTAAAGCACTTTTAAACATTAAATACAATTGGCTGAAATCTTAAACATTAAATAAAAGATACAACATTAAATGAATTTATTAAAAATGAAATTATAAAAACTAAACTGCACTTACAAGTAGCATAAAAGAAAATCAGCAAAAAAAAAAAGAAAAGGAAAAATAAAGAGAAAAATCAATAAGTAAGGAAAAATACAAAAAAAAATTTACAATGTAATAATTGAGCTCTCAATAGTCATTTAGTTAAATTAATTGAAAAGAAATAAAAATTACCAATGAAGTGTTTTAGAAACTAAAAAAATTTGATAATGTACAGAAATTAAACAAATGATAATTTAACAACTTTATAATAATAAACATTAGAGAACTGATAGTCTAAAATATGAATAGTCAAAACTGACTTAAAAGCTATAGAAAATATAAAAAGGTGGTTTTTGAGAACATAATTACTGAGATTTAAATAGCCTAATAAATAAGGAAATAGATACTCCAAATTCATATAAAAAGTTATTCTTCCCAAATCAACTTTTTAAATGCAATCCAAGTACAAGAGAAACTATGAGAGGTTTGGGAAGAACTTAATTGTAAAACACCAAAACTCATATTACTCATATTAGAATTAGGTTTATGTGAATCTGATGTCAGTATGAATAAAGATGAAGAGTTTAAATCATGGTGTTGTAATTATTTTTCCTACTGTAAAATAATAATAATTTTATAAATCTCTTGTCTAACATAGATGAGAATATATACATGAAATACTTTTATTTTGTATGTATGCATGCATGTGTGTGTGTGTTAATGAGAAATAAAAAAAAAACCTTGTTAAAGGCTCCAAAATTAACACTCCATAAATAAGACAAAAAAAGAGGGGTGTTCTTGTGGATGAAACCACCATTTTGGAGGAGAATATCCTATCTCTGAATGCTGATTCAAGTCCCAGCCACTCTGCTTCCAGTAAAGCTTCTTCCTAAAGCACCCTGGAAGGCAGAGAAAAAGTCCCAAATACTTGGACCATGTAACTCACTGGGAGGCCCACAGGGTGCTCCTGGCTTCAGCCTGGCCCATACCCAGCCGCTGCAGCCTTTGGAGAGTGAATGAGAAGATGGAAGATCTGTCTCTTTCTCTATCTCTGTCGTTCTGCCTTTCATATAAAAATAAATAATAAATTATAAGAGAGAAAGAGAAAGAGTAGAGGATTAATCAAAATGCATATCTTGTATTCAAATGATGCCATAACAAAGTTAAATAACAGCCTACCTGAGAAATTATAACAAAGGTGTGATTTTTCTTTTTTATACTTTTTTATATAAGCTGAAACAATTTCAAGTATTTCATACATACAGATCTAAGAGCATAGTGATACTTCCCACCCTACCCCACACACACACTCAAATCTTCCCTCCTACATCCATTCTTACTCTTTTAATATTTATAATGTTATACTTTCAGTTTATTTTGTAATCATAAGCCTAACATCCCACTAAGTAAAGAATTCAAACAAATCATAACAATAAGAAAAAAAAAAGAACTCTGTAAAGTCAGTTATTAGAAAGGCAAAATAGGGACTTGTGTTGCGGCATAGAGGGTTGAGTCGCTGCCTGCAGTGACAGCATCCATATAGTCCTGGCTGCTCCACTTCTGATCCAGCTCCTGATGATGTTCCTGGGGAAGCAGAAGAAGATGCCCAAGTACTTGGGCACCTGCATCCATGTGGGAGACTCAGATGAAGTTCCTGGCTGTTGGCTTCAACCTGCCCCAGCCCAGGCCATTGCAGCCATTTGGGGAGTGAGCCAGTGGATGAAAGATCTCTCTATATCATTCCTGCTCTTTCTCTATGACCCTGTCTTTCAAATACATGAAATCTTTTTTTAAAAAAAACTAAAGACAAAATAGACAAAGGGCAAGGGTAACTTTTTTTTTTTTTTGACAGGCAGAGTGGACAATGAGAGAGAGACAGACAGAGAAAGGTCTTCCTTTTACAGTTGGTTCACCCTCCAAAGGCCGCTGCGGCTGGTGCACTGCAGCCAGCGCACCGCGCTGATCCGAAGCCAGGAGCCAGGTGCTTCTTCCTGGTCTCCCATGCAGGTGCAGGGCCCAAGCACTTGGGCCATCCTCCACTGCCCTCCCGGGCCACAGCAGAGAGCTAGACTGGAAGAGGAGCAACCGGGACAGAATCTGTCGCCCCAACCGGGACTAGAACCCGGTGTGCCGGCACCGCAGACAGAGGATTAGCCTAGTGAGCCTCGGTGCTGGCCAAGGGTAACTATTAATACACAAGAATTATGGCCCGGGAAGGCAGTGGAGGATGGCCCAAGTGCTTGGGCCCTGCACCCGCATGGGAGACCAGGAGAAGCACCTGGCTCCTGGCTTCGGATCAGCGAGATGCGCCGTCCGCAGCGGCCATTGGAGGGTGAACCAACGGCAAAGGAAGACCTTTCTCTCTGTCTCTCTCTCTATCCACTCTGCCTGTCAAAAAAAAAAAAAATACACAAGAATTAATGTTGAATATAAATGCAGGAATATATGAAGCATTGTACAACTTAACTAGCAATTTTGTTAATGCTGATATTAATAATAATGAGATACCATTACTTACTCTCCGTTGAATGTTAAATTAAAATATATCAATACCAAGTTTTGAGGAAGAAGTGCAGTTGTAAACCTACACACCATTTTGAGAATGATGTGACCTTAGCAAGAGAATTTGAAAAGATACATACTCTATGACACAGCAATTTACTCCTTATGCATGAAATCTTTAAAACTGTGCACAAGTGCACTTGCAGAGTGATATATTTTTGTGGCATTATGTGTAATATTGAAGTTACAAACAACCTATATGGTCATGAAAGTGTAAGATATAAATATGTATTTTAAATATATAATTGTATATGGAGGGGCTGGAGCTGTGGGTTAATGCCCTGCCCTGAAGTGCTGGCACCCCATAAGGGCGCTGGTTCTAGTCTCAGCTCTCCTTTTCTGATCCAGCTCTCTGCTATGGCCTGGGAAAGCAGTAGAGGATGGCCCAAATGCTTGGGCCCCTGCACCCACATGAGAGACCTGGAAGAAGCTCCTGGCTCCTGGCTCCTGGCTTCTGGTCGGCACAGCTCTGGCCGTTGTGGCCATCTGGGGAGTGACCCAGTGGATGGAAGACCTCTCTCTCTGTCTCTACCTCTCTCTGTAATTCTTTTTTTTTATATTTTTTAAATTTTTTCTGACAGGCAGAGTGGATAGTGAGAGGGAGAGACAGACAGAAAGGTGTTCCTTTTCCGTTGGTTCACCCCCACAATGGCCACTGTGGCCAGCACCCCATGCTGATCCGAAGCCAGGAGCCAGGTGCTTCTCCTGGTCTCCCATGCGGGTGCAGGGCCCAAGCACTTGGGCCATCCTCCACTGCACTCCCAGGCCACAGTAGAGAGCTGGACAGGAAGAGGAGCAACCAGGACAGAATCTGGCACCCTGACCGGGACTAGAACCCTGTGTGCTGGTGCCACAGGCGGAGGATTAGCCTATTGAGCCGCGGCGCCGGCCTGTAACTCTGTCTTTCAAATAAATAAAATAAATATTTTAAAAAATTTAAAAAGTGTATATGTAAGATACTTACATTAGTAAAAAATGAATGTTTAGGAACAAAATGGAGTTGACATAGTTTGATATTCTTTGCTTTTATTTATAAAAATAATTTGTAATCAACTGCATGAATCAATACATCACTACATGCATATAGAAATATTATAACATAGACTGAAAATGCACTCATCAAATTCCAAATCCTTTACAATATTTTTTTCTTAGAACTGAGAGAACAAAGGTCTGTGAAAATCAAAAGGGACAAACCAACTTCATTATAAATTCTGTTTTAATTAGTAAGAGAGCACTAATTTTTAATTCTGAAAGATAAATTATTGGCATTTCACATCTATTTCTCTCTGATTCTGCATTTTTTTCTAAATTTTGTTAGAAAAATGATTCAATGTGTTTCTCAGGTTGCATCTTTGTAGTGTGCTAGAATAGGCTCTTCAGACTGCAGGTGGATTTATTTAAGTGGATTCATCTAAAATAAAGATGATCAGTAAGGTATCAGAAACCATAAAGTTAATGATAACTATGGAACATACAAAGCAATACAATCATATGAAGGCATTATTATGTTCTCATTTTATAATTAAGGAAACCATGGTGCAGAAAAATTAACACTTGTTCTTCCATTTATAAGAAGTTACAGCAGCAGGTAAGTATTTAGCCTAGTGACTAAGGGAGTCACTTAGGTGCCCATAAACTACATGGGAGCATGTAAGTTTGACACCAGATTCCTAAATATGCACACTAGCGGAGGCAGTGATGATGGCTCAAATGTTTGGATTTCTACCACACTAATGTGGCAGACCTAGATTGAGTTCCCATTTCCTAGCTTTGGCTGGCAGAGATCTGAGCTTCTACTGGTATTTGTGGAGTGAACCAAAGGATGTACACTGTCTATGTGTGTACATCTTTGTGTTTGTGATGCTCAGATAGTAATTTTTATAAAATCAGAAAATTAAAAAGAAGTTATATCAGATCTTGAATTCAGGCATCTTTGCTCCAGAGTCAGATATAACTTCTTTGCCACAGTATGTGATTGGGATGAAAATGCAGCTTTTAACTCACCATCTGGATGACACAGAAGTGCTCCATTGGATTCTAAGGCCTCAGAAAAAGGAAGACTTCAAAATCCCAAATGCATATGTAGAAAGGGATTTAGGAATGCATGCATTGGGCCTGACAGGTTACTTGACCTCACACGTAGTATATAATAGGTGTCCAATGCAAATATTCATATGTGGATTAGGGCAAATTGTTCTGCCCAAAGAAACTGGTAAGGTATTTCTGAATTGCATTAGCCAATTGTGTGAAAATAGCTGATATTCTTAGAAAATTCCATTAAACTCATGCTTGGTCCCCCTCACCAAAAGTACTAGCTAGAGGACCATTTTGAGACAGTGAAGGGATTGGGGATGGAGCTGAGATTAAACTACAGAGTGATACTTGGCATTAATTCCCACCATCACTTAGAGTTTAATTTTAGTCATTCATTGAATTTACTATCTTGAGTAGTGTAATGAAATAACACATGACATTTATGACCCTATGCTAAGTATGACAGATAGAAAAATAAAATACTGAAAATCATCAGATACTTTAAGAACACAAATAATACATATTTAGTATGTTTAAAAACATAATGTAAATTGTCTAATAAGAAATTAGGCTATAAATTTGTCATTCATGTGGATTTTGTGACAGAATTTATTCTTTGAAAGCTGAATCCGATAACTAAGACTAGTTGAAACTTTTATTTTTTTACTGTGAAATGAGGTTGGTGAACTCCTACATTACTCAGTTCTGTGATTTTAAGTCAGAACTTCCATGTTATTTCTGTATGCTTAAGTGAAGATGCCTTCTCACACTCATTCATTCATTCATCCATCGACTCAGTACCTAAAAAACAATTTACAGTCAGTCCAGTTGTGCTTAGGAGCTATGCTAAGAAACAAGGATATAGAGAAGAACAATCTTAGTACTATTACCATACTACTATTTCTTCTCCACATAACTCCGAAACTGAATAACACAAAGAGAAGAAGTTTGTATGATGGAGAGCTGACCAATAGTGAAGAATAAGTCAGGAATATTATAAGAAGCATGCCCTCAGCATCAGTCCATTCACCATCTTTAAAATACAGCAGAACAAAGACTGGTGCATTTGAATGAAGGTTGTGCTTTAAGGATGGATGTTTACTTTAATTAAGTAACATGACCAGAAAATGTGTAGAAACATGCAGAGGACTATGAATTCAACCTTAAGATATATGCATTTAATATCTCCATACTCTTCTTTTTTTAATAAATCTTTACTTTTTTAATTTTTTTTTTATTTTTGACAGCCAGAGTTAGACAGCAAGAGAGAGACAGAGAGAAAGGTCTTCCTTTTCCATTGGTTCGCCCCCCCCCCCCCCAATGGCTGCTACGGACAGCGTGCTGCGCTGATCCGAAGCCAGGAGCTTCCTCCTGGTCTCCCATGCAGGTGCAGGGTCCAAGCACTTGGGCCATCCTCCACTGCCCTCCCGGGCCACAGCAGAGAGCTGGACTGGAAGAGGAGCAACCGGGACAGAATCTGTCGCCCCAACTGGGACTAGAACCCGGGGTGCGGGTGTTTATTCAAATGGTCTATAAAGATACAATGATGATAATAAATGTTTTATTATTTCCCTAGTTAATTGTGTATGGCTACATATACACATACCTGTAGGAGAGGTTTTTGAAAAGTTCATGGAAATGTATATTATGAAAAAATGTGCATGGTTTTCAATATTTATTACACCAAAATAAACTTATCTTTGATGTCTATTGTCCATGAATTTTTTTGAAGTCCCTTATTATCTGTTTGGAAAGTCACATTGCTGTCTTCTACAGGCAGAACTGAAGCACATATCGTGACTAGCTCAATGCATTTTCAGGCCCTACACTGTGTTGGCCGTGGCCTCACTCTGTCTGACTCCCTCTAGTCACTTTTACCCCTAACTCTTTCAACAATCGACATCAGACCATCAGACACTTAAGTTTCTTATGTCACAGTGACACTCTAGGAGCTGAAGAAAGCACCTACACTTCTCTGAGTCTGCTTTCCTTGTCTACGCTTCTATATTGGCGAAAATTAACTTCAGTATTCGTCGGTGCAATAGCCAATCTCACAGGAAGAATTCTGGTCACCTGGAATTTTTTCCTTTTGCCCTGAACAATGCTGTCTCCTAGCGGACATGCTTCCTATAGTGTTTCACGGCCAGATTTTTGAGCACAGTTTGCAGAGAACACAAAAGGACGACTATCTCTTTCACATGCTTATTGTTTGGTGAGCAAATTTCACTGCATTGCATTGGGAATTTCTCACATCATGCAGAATCAACACAATATTCTGAACTTCAGAGATGAGTGAGAACAATCACGAATGCTTCTTTCACCATGAGTCTGGGACTTGTTTGGATCTTCAGGCATTAATATCTCAGAAGGGCTTTTCTTGCATGAAATGCAAGCAGTTGCTTTCTTAAGAGAAGAGAGAGGACTGTGGGTGACCCCTTTATTATTGCTATTATTATTATTACTATTAATAGTCTTTAATATCTTGCACATGTCTGCGATTTAGTCCATGATGGATGTATTTATTTTATAAATAAAAAAATTAAAGTAAAATTTCCCACAAAATGAACAAAGAATGTCACTTTCCTAGGAAGGTAGTATTTAATATTATCTATAACAGCAAATGATGCAATTTGTTTATATTTCTCATCAAGTTATTATGAAAGAACATTAACAACAATCATATTGTATCTAAAATGTGTTTGGGCTACTGACTTCTGAAAGAATCTTGCATCTTATTTTTCATTCTATTTTTACAGGATTTCTGATAGGTGGTGTGGCTCACTGTTATTCTTAATATATTATAGAGAGAGAAGACAGAGAGATCCATAATAACTATACTAATACTATATGTCTAGTACTATATATTCCTACATTCAAAATAGAGCTGGTTTAAAATAAACAATGAAGGCCAAGTCATTATAAAGATGTAGAAATGCAACATGAATTAATTTATTCTATTAACACATGAGCGTTTTTTATTTGTGTAAATTATTACAGTGGTAAATATGTTTGAAAATTTCTGGAATTTATCATGAAGAAACAGTATTAATATTTCTGAAATTTAATTTAAAATGAGATTTAAGAATTGCAGCTTTTCTCTCTCTTTCTCCCATTCATACAATTAAACACTTGTAAAAGAATCTTTTCAGAAACAACAGTGGGTTGAGGGTTGTGGAGGAGCAGGTCAGGGCACCACTTGAGATGCTTATACTCCATGTTGAAGTTTCTGGTGTAACTCCCAGCTACATAAAGCTCCCCATCTAGCTTCCTGCTCATGTGTCTGGGATGCAGTGAAGGTTGGGCCAAGTATGTGGGTTTCTGCCACCCACAGTGGAGACCTGGATGTTGTTCCTGGCTCCTAGCTTCAGCATGGCCTAGCCTTGGCTATTGTAGACATTTGGGGAATTAATGAGTGAATGCAGGGCTTCTATCTCTTCCCCTCTCTCTGACATTCTGCCTCTTAAATAAATACATACATAAATAAATATTTAAAAAATAAATAAAATTAATGAAAAGCAGTTCCTTATCATTTATACACCAAATTAGATTAACTGGCAGATTTGAAGATATTGGCTATTGTTCATGAACATTGAGAAGATAAATTTTATGCATTCTTAAAAATTTTCAGAATTAGTACAAAAATCCACACATTATGTAAGACATTACTTACTATGAAAATAATGTGCTGGTATACATTTTATCTTTGTTTTAAAAATATACAGCATTTAATAGTATGTCATATTTCCATTTTTAGAGTACAATCTTTTTTTATTTTATACTAACAGAACAATACTATTAAAAAATTCAATAAATGAAAATGTTACTAAGCTACTTTTCTGTCCCTTCTTATCACATACTTCATTACCTGAAAATAAATTTGTTAAAAATGATCAGCTCTGGGTCTTAAATATACAATGGGAAGCCTTTAACAAATGTTTTCTGAACAACACATCTTAATGTATTCAGCTTCAGCAGTCAGGTAAAAAAAGGTTGTACCCGAAAAGGAAAACAAGCAAACATCCATCAAGGAAACAACTCCAAATGTCAGTGCTGTTGCATCATTTCACCCAGCGTCTTTAGGAACCTGCAATTCCATTTCCTGCTTCTTGATATAAATCCAATATAATGGATTTCAATGTGCTTAAAAATCAAATAAATAGTACTCCTCTCTCCCATTTCAATAACATGTCATATCTGATATCTTATCTTCATTAAATCACTCTGTCTGGTTATTTTTCTAGCCATCTGACTCAATGCAGTGTTCATGCCAATATAGTAAACCTATTGTTCCCTCATACTGTTTGGTGGGGGTACTCAGATGTATTTTCTATATGGGTCATGTGCATGCATTCATCATGTTATAAGGGCATACAGATCATTTGGCACCTAATGTCCATCATTTGGACAAAATATTATTAAATTCATAAATTTTACTTCTGAATAATATTTTTCTTCAAAAACATTTAAAATTAAAATCAAATAGAAAAATAGGTGATATCATTTAATTCCTGTATTTTAGTATAAATTAAATATAAATTAGTTAATTCTCTGTTAGTGACACTAATGGAGAGGATGGCCATTTGAACAAACTGGTTAACATAAGGAAGTCATTTGGTACAAGTTGGGATGCCTGCATCACATATCTGAGTGACTGAGTGCTCGCTCTCATTCTCTCTCTCTCAAGTAAAATACCACAAGTGAATGCTTTCTTGAAGATTAATTTATTTACTTGAAAGGCAGCTACAGTGAGAGGGGGGAAGAGAGAGAGAGAGAGAGAGAGAGAGAGAGAGAGAGAGAGAGAGATCTTCCATTTGCTAGTTCACTCCCCAAATGGCTACAGTGGTTGGGGCTGAACCAAGCTGAAGCCCAAAGCCTGAAACTCTATCCAGGTATCTCATGTGGGTGGTAGGTCCTCAAGCATATGGGTCATCTTCTGTTGCTTTCCCAGGCATGATAGTGGGGAGTTGGATAGTAAGCAGAGCAGCCAGAACTGGAACTCTGCTCATATAAGATGCTGCTTTTGCAGGAGGTACCTTAACCTACTGTGCCACAATGATAGTGTGAAATTTTTATGATAGGTTAGATAGCCTTCAGATTTGTCTTATACTTAATAAATTATGTAATCTAATAGCCAATATGTCAAGTGTGAATACAGAAACTCTCCTCGAGACGAGAATAAATGAATGATCATTCCATCAAAATTAATCAGAGCACCAAAGTAAATTCAGAAGGTTTTTATAAATTGAAGTTGATCCTCTCTGCCACCCAAAGTTTAGGGGGTGGGTAGAGGAAAGCTGAAATCTGGAAGGAACCTATTTTTGGTTTGTATATGCATTTTTCCCATAAATATTAACTTGGATGCAGAGCACTCAGTGTGAGGTAGAGAACTTTCATTAGTAGACACAAGTATGTCCTTATTTTTAGACCATCAAATTTGTCTCATCCCTCTGCACAGGTGTTTCTTAGAAGCTACCTCTGCTCTGAAAACAAAAGGGGTAATTTTACTGCACTCGCACATTGCATCACTGCCCTCATCCATGCTCATTCCTGCTTAGTACTCATTCATAGATGCACCATTGAGATTTACATATATGAAGTAACATGCTCAAACTCAAAGACAGTACAGCGACCATCTCCCAGATAGACACCACATCTCTAGCACTTTTCCATTAACTTAAATTTTTGATGATCACCCAAAACCAAAGACGTGACCAAGCTAACCCCTGCAAAATTTGTGCCCCTGAGCAAAATAAATAAATAAGCTAAAAAAATGAAAAAATCCTTCTGTAAAAATCCTTCTGTATAAATCTGCATAACATATTGAAGAATGAGTGAATGCAAGCAGGAATTGTCTTTTGCTAAAAGCAACAGTCCTTGGTACTGTGTGGTCTTCTTATCTTGAGGATACTGTTGATACATCACTTGTTTTCACAAGATGTGTTGCTATTGGCTTTACTTTTTAACCTTTATTATTTAGCAGCTACATTCTCTTATATTATTTTAGTTGAATTTTCCTGACAATAATGTCTTAAATAACCAAACTGTGTCCCAAAGCTGAAAGATGTCCCAAGGAAGAAGTTAGAGAAAAATGAAATAAGGAAACTATTAGTAAATGAACATTAGCTACCTAAAGTTGTAGGACATTAAAAATATTTAATCCATCTAATTTTCACAAGAACTCTGCAAATTTAAAATGTTCTCATTTGACAAATAAAAATGCTGAGACTTACACAGCAACTTGTACATGGTCATATTGTTCCACAAATAGAATTAGTACCCAATTATTGATGATCCAAACAGATATTCTCAACCCAAGTATTAGAATGACTCATATGTATCCTTTTCTATTTTGGATATATGTTGCACTCAACCCCAACTGATATAAAGACCTGAGAATATCAGATCAGTCATCAATCCAGCTCTCACCTGGGACCTGACTCGTCCCTTAAACCTTCTCTTTGCAGTCTCTGAGGAAGACTACTCTGCCTTTGCACAGTTACCTCTGTTGTTCTGAAATCAGAATTGGCAGTTAGCTCTCTCTGACTCACTACAGCCCATTCCCTTGCAGAGAACTTTCCTGAAGGCCATTGTATCTAATCATAAACTTCACTCTTAGCAAAATTTAACACCTGTTCTCTCCCATGTTTTGCCTGAGTAGCACATTGGCCAGGGTTAGCCTCATGAGTGTGTAAGGGGAGCTGTCACACAGGGTCCCATGCTCAGAAGTTCCTCAGGCTTTAATGTTCTACAGTTGAAACCTAGAAATTCATAACAAATTATCTTTGAATACCCGAATGCTTTGTAATGAATTTCAAAGGGAAAATGGAGCATGTTATGAGCTTGGAGTCTTAGCTCAAGGACACACCCTCTCTGACAACCTCCTACCTCTCTGCAAAGAAGCAAGTGAATTTCCACAGCTTGCTGCACTGCTCTTAGTATTTGGGGTTCCATTCAACCTGCCTCTTCCCATTGCATTTGTTAACCAATGCTGCCCTGCCCTTCTAACAGGGTCCTGGGTATGGTATAGTCAGGATTAGGTACATGAGGTGTCAGGCTGGGGCATGGCAGCAGCTCTCCCTGTCTTGGGCTGGCCATATAGTTCTGTCTAGCTGTATGGTCAAGCACAGAGGTTGCCATCATGTGAGAGTAATCTACACGTTGTAGGTAAGGGCAGGCAGATCTGAAGGAGGCGAGCTGCCTGGTTCCATTCTCCATCACGGCTGGTGGGAAAGCGAATTGACCAGCTGGTGAGCAATGCACATAACCAAATTTACATGGCAGGCCAGGAGCCTGGAAGTGTCTGCACACACCTGGGAGTGTTCTCTGTTTGAAGGAGTGTGCCATCAAGCAAGTGAGGAATATAGTGAAAGCTCAGGAAAGAAAACACAAAAGAAAGGACAAGTTTTCTATTTTTGAACAGTCTCCATATTTTCATTTTGCACTGTAAATGGAGCCAGCCCTAACACTGATACAAACAGATTAGGTTTCTCTGAATAGTAAGTGAATCTGTGAGTGCACCTGAGCCAGTTTGAATTTTTCTCCTATTCATTTGCTTGATAGAAATCTCGCCACATTCTTATCCTTCTGTAGTTTTAGAGTACATTTGCTTGTTCAACTGTGCAACACACATATTTTATATATTAAAAAGATATTCCCTGTATTATAGTTTAAGTTTTTAAAAGGAAATAACCATATTTGTTTTCATTTTTAAAATGTAAAAACAGCAATGTTTTTGAATCTGTCTGCACTCCCTGTTCTGAAAGTAATAAAATGAATCATGGGGACGGGCATTCTGAAACCTGACCAAGGATTGCTATTTAGTTCTACTTTCCTCCAGTTTCCACTCTCCAAACAAGCCTCCTAAATGCCAGCCAAGGAAGCCCTAGTCATTTCGTTTTTAGAGGAGGAAACAATGCAACACCGTGCAGTTTTTATATGATCATTTCCCTTCAAGTCTACCGGTGTATGGCTGGTCAGATAAAGTTGCATTCTCTAACTGGTCATTGGGTGTTCATTGTTTGTCTCTTCTTAGTTGGAAGGAAACAGAAAATGACATGGATCCCCACTTGTGAATGTGTACACTTTCGTCCTTTAATCCTCACAATTCAAAGGGTAGATATTGTTGGTTTGTTTTCCAAACAAGTGTATTGAGGTTCAATTTGTGAAGGTATAAAAAAAAAAAACAGTTTTCAGTTAGAAAGTGCACAGTCTGTTCAACGACAATGGTAATGAGAAACTTATCATTTAGAGTGACTGGATTTTTCTATGTTAACATGAAAACATGCTGTTTGACTTCTCACACCCTCCATTCCCATGTATATTGAGTACTCCAGAAGGAGAAGCACACCGCAGCTCACAGCACGTTTACATGGTTATCTTTCAAATAGCTGAGGATGCTGAAAGTGTACATCTTGGTGTTATTCTCGGGAACTCATAATCAAAACCCTTCCTGTTTCCATTAGAGATCGGCAGTTGGAGGGCCTCTTTTCTAACATGAAATCATAAACAGTCACAGAAAACACTTTGTAGCTAGGAAAGAAGTTCCTATTTGTCCTGGAGAAGGACACCAATGTTTTTTTCTTATCCTCACACCTAGCCACACCTGTATTCTGCATGCTCCGCCATGTTTGAAAAAAAGAACTTTCAGCCCATGTCCAAGATAAAGTTCTTAGGGTGGGGGTCCCCTGTACTCTCTTTGTCACCAAGTGTGGCTGATATGTATTCCCTCAGAAACTACTTAATATTTTACAGAGTCTGTGAGGAGAAAATCTTGTAATACTAATTAGCTAATTTACAAACATTAATTAACCAAATCTCTGAAGAGATGTGGATTAAAAAGTAGGCTACTATACTAGTTCAGCATTGGGAAACTTCTCACTAAAAATCTCCCTCTATCAAGGTCATATTGTGTGTTAAAGAACTGGGAAGAATGATGAAAGCAAAAAGCAGAAAGACCAAAGTAGCTAATAGGTCCACTGAACAAAAATCCACCTATTATAGATTCAAAATAGCTTTCTTTTATACCTTCATTTCCATTGTGTAAGTCCATGTAATTTCATTCCTGAAATGGCCCCGTAGGCTCCAGCTCATAGGGATATCCTTCTCTCTCCAGTATGTCTTCATCTATATCACTCATATTGGAGTGCCACTGGAAGTAGTACTGAACTGGGAAGTACACACTTTTGAAAAATCTTTTTCAGAATGCACTTTAGGAGGACTGAAAGAATGGCCACCACAGATGGTGCATATCTCCATACTACACACATGAAGAGAAAAATATTTAACAATTTTCTATTTTATTTCTCAGATGCACTTTTATTTTATATTCATAAAATGCAATAACTATTGTTACTACACCATGAAAAAATGGAAATTTGGACTTTGTATAGCTACTTCCCAGAATCCTTTAAAAAATACTCACAGATACATTTCTGTCTCTCAACTATTTTATGCAAAATGTAAACATATTATCATGGCCGGTGCCACAGCTCATTAGTTTAATCCTCTGCCTACGGTGCCAGTACTCTGGGTTCTAGTCTCAGTTGGGGTGCCGGTTTTGTCCCAGTTGCTCTTCTTCCAGTCTAGCTCTCTGCTGTGGCCCTGGAAGGTAGTGGAGGATGACCCAAGTTCTTGGGCCCTGCACCTGCTTGGGAGAACAGGAGGAAGCACCTGGCTCCTGACTTCGGATTGGCACAGGGCCGGCCGTAGTGGCCATTTGGGGGGTGAGCCAATAGCAGGAAGATCTTTCTCTCTCTCTCTCTCTCTCTCTCACACACACAGTCTAACTCTGTCCAAAAAAAGAATATTACCATGATCCCAATTTTACACATGAGAATAACTATGATTAGAATGAGATACTCCTTGCTGAAACTGAAAATCAAGCTACAATGAAGAAGTGTGTATTATAGGAAAAATGACACATGAGCAATTAACTGATAAAGGGAACATTATATAAGACAAATTTACTTGCAGGTACAGTTGTTTCCTGCTTGAAGCATGAGTCTCAGAACTGCTGATCAGAAGTCCAGTTGGATTTTGCAAATGATTGCTTTTGGGGTTAAACTCAGAAGCTTGGTCTATGGACCTGGAAATTATGTGAATGATAGTAAGCAGATAACATAAGGGGAAATACATAGAGATGCTTGCTTATTGGTGCCCATTCCTCTTTTCTATTCCTGTGAAGTTACACATTCTGAAGTTATCAATTGGTTTATCAGATATATGCCAACAGATAAAAGTTACCAGATGGATGATAACCAACATTTTTGAGAGCCCACCAAGATATAATTGTAAATAAATGTTTTATGAGCACTAGGCCCTTTAATCCTAGAATTGCTATAAATTATGCATTAATTTTTCCATTCACAGATGTAAAGGTTGAATCTCACATATATGCCAGAAATTGAAGCAAAGTCTCTTTAACTTCAAACCCATATTGTCTACCACCTCACTCCTGTATACCTTTAACATTGACTTCCCAGTTGGACCAAATTAATTTTTAGCTTCATGATTATGTATTACCTGAGATCATAGAGTTTAATCCGGAGAAACTAAAGTGCAGAAAGCTTGGGTTAGCTTCACCCCCATGTTTATTGCAGTTCAAGTCACAATAGCTAAGATGTGAAACCAATCTAAATGCCTGTCAATTCAAGACTGGATAAAGATATTATGGTATATATACTCTATGGAATATTACACAGTGGTTAAAAAAAGAGAAATCTGATCATTTACAACAAAATGGATGAATCTGGAAAACATCATACTTAGTGAAATAAGCCAGTCACAAAGGGACAAATATCATCTGTTCTCCCTGATCTGTGATAACTAACAGAGCACATAAAAGAAAACCTGTAGAAGTGAAATTGACACTATGAAAAGCAATGACTTGAACTGCCCTTGTTGTGACTGTTGAGGAACCGTTGTTTTATTATTTTTTAGTATTTTTATTTTTTTCCTATTTAATATCATTGGTTGAACTCTTTACTTAACATAGAATTGATCATATGTGTATAAAGCCGATTGAAAATAGATCCCAGTAAAAAATAAGAGTGGAAATAAGAGAGGGAGGAGCTGTATATTTCTACATACAGTCCCATGTACTTACTTCTAAGGGTAAAACTAAAAACTTGCCATGGGACTCCAAATCCCATTATGCTGGGTGGCAATAATGCCATCTTATGGTTAAAGTGATCATATTAAGCATTTAATTGATTATATAGATAGGACTTAGTGTCAAACGGATCATATAAATAAGATCAAGTGTCTGGTAATAACAATAGATAGACTTAAAAAGGAGAGAATATTCCAACATGGGAAGCAATCCACACAGCAGACTCATAGAATAACAAATGTCCTAATCAGCACTCTGATCTCAGAATCAGTCCTTAAGGCATTCTGATCTGGCTGAAAAGTCCATGAGAATATTTCAGGCATGTAAAGCCAAGATACTGTGGGAAAAAGAAGAAAGAAAAAAAGTCCTATATGAAGGATCTCTGTGAGTGAGATCTCAGGGAAAAGATGGGGCCATCAAAGAATGATCTACTTTTCTCTGAAGGGAGGAGAGGACTTTCACTTTGCTTATGGTTCTGTCTAAATACTGACAGATATCATGGACTCAAAAGAATTCCTTAGCCTTGGCAGCTCATGTCAAGAGCCTCGGGTAATCACTGATGTCATACGTAGGAGTGTTAATTGTTAAATTATCAAAGGAGTCACTGTGCACTTGCTCCCCCATGTAGGACCTCTGTCTTTAATGAGTTGTACTATGAAAATTAACTACAAAACTTGTTCTCAAACAGTTCTTTATATTTAGTGTGTTGGTGTGGGTGCAAATTGTTGACATCTTTACTTAGTGTAGAGTTGACATTTTGTACATAAAGTTAATCAAAAATGAATCTTAATGAAGAATGGGATGGGAGAGGAAGGAGGAGGTGGGATGGGAGTGGTGGTGGGAAGGCAGATATGGGGGGGGGGGAACCATTATATTCCTAAAGTTGCACTCATAAAATTTGTATTCATTAAATAAAAGGTTTCCTTAAAAAAAGAATCACAAGAATAGTTCAGGTTTTAATAAGTGGAGTTTTGAGGGAAAAGCCTGATGATGGTGGGAGGTGGGGGTGAGAGTGAGAATAGGAGAAGGAATAAAGGCAAAAAGGGAAGAGAGAATGAGTCAATGAAATCATGACTTCTTAGAGCTAGAATAGTCTCCAGACTTCAGTAAGACCAAACCATCCTGCCATGCAACCTAAGATTTGTTACTGATAATTTTTTTCAAGATTTATTTACTTATTTGAGAGGCAGATCTACAGACAAAGACAAGGAGAGACAGAGAGAGGTCTTCCATGCACTTGTTCACTCTCCAAATGGCCATAACAGCCAGAGCTGAACCTATCCAAAGCCAGGAACCAGGAGCTTTTTCTGGGTCTCTCACATGGGTACAGGGGCCTAAGGATTTGGGACACATCGGCTACTTTCCCAGGCACATTAGCAGAGAGTTGGATTGGAAGAGGAGGTGGTGGGACTTAAACCTCTAAAACCCTACTGAAAATCTTACTGGTCATTTAGGATGACTAGACGATTTCAGTGCGATGATGCTTGGAAACCAATGTAAGTGAATGACAAACAACAAAATATAGCAGATGTTGAGATGTATGAAGAGTTTTATAGCAATTCCTATTAAAAAGTTATTGCAATTGAGATGGGCATCCAGAGACTGACTGTGTTTAGAGTTAGCACGAAGATAGCTTTAATTATCTCCGCTGTGAAGTGACTTGCAGATGATTTGCGAGATCTTGAAGCACATGTCCACCCAATGCAGGTGATACCTCGTCCTGTTTGATAGATTTTTCACTGTTTCCTACAGTGTAATGTAGTATTTTTTGAATTTAAAAGTTTAATCTTCATAAAGTGGTTATTTCATCAAAATTTACCAACTACAAGGGAGTGAATTTGAAGAAAAGTAGCTTTCAGTCTCATGTTCCCAACATTTTTCTGAGAAATGACTGCTATTTTAATGAAATAGTTGTTTAACTTGATGAGTTCATCCATTTCCTGAAGTCTTTCTACCATCTCAGCATTTGGTGGATCACCAATATCCTTCTCAGACTGTGTCTCTTTGGGAGAGATTTACACTCCTTCCAAAACTATGGAAAACTCAGAGGCGTCTTTAAACTATAAAGTAATAAATACTTCAAAACATTGATGAAATCATATAGAGTTATTTAAAAATATTACGAAAGGGGCTAGCATTGTGGAGTAGCAGGTAAAGTCACCACTTGCAGTGCTGGTATCCCATATGGTCACTGGTTCGAGTCCCAGCTGTCCACTTTCCATCCAGCTATCTGCTATGGCCTGGGAAAGCAGAGGGTGGCCCAAATGCTGGGGCCCCTGCACCCATGTGGTACACCAGGAAGAACCTCCTGGCTCCTGTCTTTGAATCAGCACAGCTCCAGCCATTGTGGCCATTCGGGGAGTAAACCAGGTGATGGAAGAGCCTCTCTCTTTCTCCCTCTCTCTCTCTCTTTGTCTCTGCCTCTCTGTAACTCTATCTTTCAAAGAAATAAATGAATCTTTTAAAAAATTACAAAAATAAAATGTGTGAAGAGTCTTAGCAAAGTACCTGGCATACCCTGTGTAAGCTGCCCCACCCCATATTCTCATGTCCAATTCAGCTCAGCCCTATTTCTCCTGTGTATGCTTCACCACAAACATCTTTATTTTCTTGGTAAGTCCAACTTGCAAGTAATCTAGTATGGCTTCAATTAGTAGTGAAACCTAAATGATAGATTTAATTTAAAAAAAAAGGAGCCAGTTAATTTGGTAAATCACTTCTTTTGTTGAGTTCAAGTAATGTCTTCATGTTGGCACTTTATTGGCTCCCAGGAATTATTATGTCAAATGCACCCTGTTTCTGGAACACTGTAGGCTATGTGCCCACAATGAAAAACTCATTTAGAAGACTCAGTATAGTTACAATTTTTCCGATAACTTTGTATATTATCTGATACAATAGAATTATGCTATCTTGTGACTCGTTTACTCAAGAAAGATCTTTGGCCACCTATTGGTCCATTCTTGATTTTTAAAGTACATAAAGAAATAAGGAAATGTTACTACCCTTTTAATTGTCTGTACTTTTTGTTTTATAAATTATATTGTATGATCAGGGGCATAATATGAATAAGCATGTTTACAAAGACTAAATCTCCATCAAAGTATTAAGCAGAATTCAATACTGATATTATTTTGTCATTTATATCCATATTATAAAGAAATTGGATAAAATTAGAGTTGTAGATCATTTTTGTTTTCATTTTAGGTCATTTTACTTCTACTACTTATCTCGGATATTCTGAAAATATTTATCAAGTGCTTGTAATTTTCAAATATGCTACAAAGATGAATAAGTGAATAAGAATAAATAACTAAACACCTCTTATTGGCCAGGTAATTAAAATGTGGCACTTAATCATTACAAGTCAGCAAGAATCGAAGAAACTAAATAGAGAAGGTGGCAATTGTTTTTTCATCTATGCACAATAGCCGTTAGCTAACTGAAAATAGGTGTGTGTGTGTGTGTCTGTGTGTCTGTGTGTGTCTGTGAATATGAATGTGTAGATGTGAGTCCATGTCTTTGTAGATGGTTGGGCCAGAATGGGGAATAGATGTATTTGCAAAATGAAACCAAAGCACAAATAGAAATGATGACTTTGATGCAGAAAAGTAGAGCATGCTATTTTTAGTATAAAGCATATCACTAAGTGCCTTGGGCATGAGGCAAACATCCTAACATGTCTTACTATAAATTTAAAAAAAAATATTCAAATGTATAGGTAGATGTGAATAAGGCATTGCCTTCTGCACTAAGGTCTACCACACCCTAGGTTCTAAACAAATGTCTGTTATGCAAACAAATTCAGCGCTTACCACAATTAAACATTTTTGGTTCAGTTGACCCTAACAAGGTTTCATTATCTAGGAGCCTCAAACTTGGAATTGTTTCCTCCATTGACTCACTGATTGTAGAACACAAAGGAATGCTTGGCAGTTTACAACAAGCCTGGACATTCAGCTTTGTGCAGACCAACCAGCTTGTTGTCTGTGTGAACAATCTCAAGGTCCTGTACAGTCCTGTGTGAGGATTACAAAGTCAAGACCATTAGCATTACAGCTAATATACAAGACGGAAATGTATTTTAGTGAGGCAGAATAATGCTGCTGGATAGAATAATGCAATTGAGAGCAGCAGAAGGGTTAGGCAGATCTCCTTTCTTTCCTATTCTGCTGTCAGTAAGATTTTCTCTTTCAAAAATAATACAGCAGAGGAGGAAGCAAAGACATGGATGAGTTCAGGAATCAAACAGTGTTTTCTTTACTTGAGCTCTGAAAAAGAAGCAAAGAACAAGAGTGTGGAAATGAAAAAATATAAGCCAAAGTGACAGCATAAGCAATCTTTACTGACCAGAAATGAAGGGATATTAAGTTTCTATAACCCTCAGTACTTATAGAAATGTTTTTTTAAAAAAACACATGAGGAGCACACTCACATCTCCAATCTTGTGGAGTTCAACTTAAAGTTCACCAGAATAGGCTTATTTCAATGCACTTTATTTGTACTTTAGTGGGAGTCTTTGATGCAGTCCCTATGTTGCAGTGAATATCCTAGGAAGAGTTTTCTTTTAATCTGAATATGTATATATTTAAAAAAACAACACAAGATTAAATATAGTCTAACTTGAAAATAAACAACCAAAGCAATCAAGTTAGAGTGATGAATAGCTGTTTTCAAGAGGTCATAGGGGCTCAATTATTCCTACAGATAAGAAGCTATAATTTTCATCATAAATGAGTTTTCCTCTTGTAAGTAATGTTAGTAGAAATGGAAAGTGATATGAAAACCGAAGTGAAAAACTGACTGCAATTCTACCATGGATGGGTAAGATCAGCACCTAAACATGGGCTTCCTTTTAAACAACAGCAAATTGTTAGTCTCATATACTACTTAGCCAATAACAAATATTATTTCATTTGAGCTTCAGCATAGTCTCTAAAGTAAAGGTGATTGAATATACTTTACAGATGAATAAATTAAGCCTCAGAGTTCCTCAAGTCCATATGATTAGTCAGAAGAATAGTTGGTGTTGCTCAGTCTAGATGGAGGAGATAACCTTACTTAAGGGACCCAAGGTTTTTATATAACAGATATCATTTTCTTAAAATATATGTTATATTTAGTTTTTGATCAATTATTAGACTACTGCTCCAAAAATGTGCAGTGACACTTTGAAAAACATAAATCAAACCATCTATTAGCATTGTAGTATATGATTACCCATATTAATGTGATACAATTCTCTCTGGGATAGTTTGAGGATTGGTCTCCAGCACTCTTTGCTTTGAACTGTTTTGTGGGCACTCAAGATAACGAGGGCTAGATTCCTTCCAGAGTTCAGAAGAGCTATTCTCACTACAACCTTGTAAAGAAAGTATTAGCCTCACACATTTTTACAGATGAGAAATTTGAGATTCTGAGAGAGTAAATAATTTTTCTAGCTCACAGCCAAATAAATTAGGGAACTGCCATGCACTGGTCTATCTGCATGAAGAACTCACCTGTCTTCTGTCATCCAGCACAGTCTTTAGTATCAGGATGTTTTCTCCTTGAACTCACCAAATCCTCAAATTTTTCTGCACCTTTCTAAGAAAATGTACATTCACATGTGTTTTTCCCATACAGAATATATATTATAATAATTACTTTGGCTTTTCTGAGTCATTTGTACTTTGCTTTGCCTTTTCTGCTTTTGCCTCAGAGCAAGGAGTTGCTTATTGAAAGGTAGATGGGAAAGTACTGGTTCTAGCATAAATCTACCTGCATTTCAAATCATTTTACTTTTTCACGCGATAATCATTTTTTCAACTCTATGATTGACATTCACACAGCATATTTCTTACCTAAGGTAGGAAGAGTCAGATACCAGATGCAGAAAATCTTAAAAGAATTGATTCCAGTTCTGGCTTTCCTTCTGCTAAATGAAATCCACATGTGAAAAATGATTTTATGAATTAACAAGACTTCCAGCCTCTTGGAAGCAAATGCATTCTTACAACATTATTTTGTTGAAAATTGAGTATTCTCACTTAGAAACTGATCAGCTCCAGCAGCTCACAATCACAGAGTGAATCTAAGAGAGAAGTGCTGCTAGGAAAAAACAGCCATTAAAATCTATTTTGAAGCAGATCAGTAGAGTAGATTATGAAGCAACAATAGTATGGAAATTACATAAGAAAACATTTGTAAAAATGAGCAATTGAAGATGTCATAGATGATTTTAATAATATTTAGAAATGAAGAAAAAGGTATTCTGATCCAATCATATTGCAAATAAATACATTTGTCAATGATACCTACTTACTAATTCTTATGCATTTGAGTGTGTATCTTCCATCTAAAAATGTTGCACAAAATTTACTTACAGAAACATTGAGTCAATGAGGGGGAACAGTGGACTAGATGTTTTGTCATATTTTGGTCCCATTTGCTACTAGCGTGCTGTGTGAATATGTATTTTCAAAATCCATGGGAGCTGGCCAGTGCTGCGGCTCAATAGGCTAATCCTTCTCCTGCGGTGCCAGCACACCGGGTTCTAGTCCCGGTTGGGGCGCCGGATTCTGTCATGGTTGCCCCTCTTCCAGGCCTGCTCTCTGCTGTGGCCCGGGAAGGCAGTGGAGGATGGCCCAAGTGCTTGGGCCCTGCACCCGCATGGGAGACCAGGAGAGGTACCCGGCTCCTGGCTTCAGATCAGCACAGTGCGCCGGCCACAGCAGCCATTGGGGGGTGAAGCAACGGTAAAGGAAGACCTTTCTCTCTGTCTCTCTCTCTCTCTCACTGTCCACTCTGCCTGTCAAAAAAAAAAAAATTAAAAAAAAAACAATAAAAAAATCCATGGGAGCTGACAAAAAAGTTGTTGTTTTTAACTTTTATTTATTTATTTAAATGAAAGGCATAGTGACATAGACAGAGGAAGGGACAGAGAAATCTTCCATCTGCTGATTTAGTCACCAAACGTCTGAAATGGCTGGGGCAGGGTTAAGCTGAATTCAGAAGCAAGAAACTCCATCTTAGTCTCTCACCTGAATGGCATGGGTCCAAGTACTTGGACCATCTTCTCTTGCTTTCACAGACACCTTAGATGGGAGCTACATTGAAAGTGGAGCAGATGAGACTTGAACTGGTATTCCAATACAAAAACAACTCCATTGCAAGCAGTGGCTGAACCCAATAGACCACAATGCCAAACCTGAGAAGTGGTTCTTAAAATGCATTCTTCAGACTAGAAGAACCATCACCATTGCATGGGAACATGTTCTAAATTCAATCTATTGCTCTCCAACCAGATCTAATGTATTAGTTTTTTTTGTTTGTTTTTTGGTTTTTTTTGTTTGTTTTGTTTTGTTTTTTAGTGCAATAAAACACATGAGTAAGGCTACTTATGAAGAAAGAGGTTTACTTGGTTCACACATTTGGAGGCTCAAGGACATGGTGCTATCAGCTCAGTGCTGGTGAGGGCCGTGTGGACAGTCCCATTATGGTGAGCAGCAGAGCAGCAACAGCAGGACTTCATCTGGGGTAGAGTGATCACATCTCATAGAGGAAGACTTAGAAACTAGGTGGGACTGTGTTTGAACTATCTTAATTCCTCCCAAGGATTGGGACCTCAGCAGTCTCCTGTTAGGCCACATCTCTTAAATGTCCCACCAACTCAATACCACCACACTGAAGATCAACTCTTCAGCACATGCACCTTAGTGACACAAACCAAATCCAAACAGTAGCACCTAACAAATCAGAAAATATGAGAGAGGGATCTAGCAATCTATATTTGAACAAGATCCACCATATATAGCTGATACACGCTAAAGTGTGAGAATCACTGAATTTAATTATCTGTAAAGGGTTTTCCTTACATCAGTAATCTCTGGTTCTCTATAAGTAATTCTTTCAAAATAGTTGAACTCTGGACAACTTCAGGTACTCTTCCATGAAATACATACCCCACAAAGAATAAAACCATGAAACTATCATATGAAATATTAAGAATGAAATATTAAGAAAGTAGATATATTAAGAAGTCTACCAAGATAAAGACTTTATAATTATACTAGAGGAGACATAAAATTGAGAGAAATATAATCTTAACAGTAAAGATTTAAAAATTAGATCAATAAAATATAGTATCAAATAATAAGAACAATCACAGGAGTTTATAATATTGAGACATTAGAAGAAAAATAAACCCTAACAATCATTTATTACAGCTGGCTATTTTGGTTGATAAGAAATATGAGGCAGGGCCAGCGCTGTGCCATAGTAGGTAAAGCTGCCACCTGTACTGCCAGCATCCCATACGGGTGCCAGTTCTAGTACTGGTTGCTCAATTTTCGATCCAGCTCTCTGCTATGGCCTGAGAATGCAGCAGAGGATGGCCCAAGTCCTTGGGCCCCTGCACCCACCTGGGAGACCCAGAAGAAGCTCCTGGCTCCTGGCTTTGGATCAGCCCAACACTGGTTGTTGCGGCCATTTAGGTAGTGTACCAGCAGATGGAAGATTCTCTCTCTCTCTCTCTCTCTCTCTCTCTCTCTCTCTCTGCCTCTGCCTCTCAAATAAAATATATGTCTTTTTTAAAAAAGCAGTGCTGCTAACATATCACCATTAAAAAAAGAAATAGGAGACACAGATCAGGTAAGCAAATTAGCTCAGAACCAATATGTGAGAAAATAAAAGCATGATGAAACTTCATGTAGTAAGAGACTTAAAAGTACTTGTTGAAATGTATCAAATGGATTTGCAGAGTGGCATTAAGACAAAATAGTTTCTATATGTGGATGACTCTGCACACTTCAGGAAGAAATTTAGGAATAGCTTTAAAATATTCAAATAAGAAACTGTCACCATCCAGAGACATTCTGGGGACTTCTAGGATTAACTTTCAACTTTAAATTATGTGTAAATGAGTCGTGTTCAATCTATTCCATCATATATATGTTTTGAGATTTTATTTATCCGAGAAATATAGTTACAGACAGTGAGAGGGAGAGACAGAAAGGTCTTCCTTCCACTGGTTCACTCTCCAAATGGCCACAACAGCCAGAGCTGCGATGATCCAAAGCCAGGAGCCCGGAGCCAGGAACTGCGTTCGGGTCTTCCATATGGGTGCATGGGCCCAAGCGCCTGGGCCATCTTCTACTGCTTTCCCAGGCCATAGCAGAGAGCTGGATAAGAAGAGGAGCAGCCGAGATGAGAACTGGCATCTCATAGGCATTGCAGGCAGAGAATTAACCTACTGCATCACAGCACTAGCACCCCCCCACCATCATATCTTGATATCTTATTATACTATGAAACAAAACAAACACAAGATCTTCATATTGGGTTAAATCTCATGGAACCCAAGCTACATGTAGGTCTGGGTTTCAAGTCTAAATACAATAAAAACATACAAACACACAATCTTCCAATGCTTCATGAGGCATTTCTTTATGGGCCAACATTGAATTTCTCATAAAACATTATTAACCTATATTGTTAACCTATATCACTTTGTTATGTGACAAAACATAATTAACAAGTCATCTCTCCTGCTACCCAGTCATGGAACTGAGCAGCTTAGATGGTGTATGATTTAATGAAGCCAAATAATTGCTTCTGGCATATGTCAATTTTCTTTCAGTTCATTCAGCCTCTTGGTAATCTTACTATGTGTCTTGTCAATGCACCACACTTGAAGACTCTGAACATGAAGAACATGATATCCATGTCCCAAGGAGTTCATAGTCCAAAAAAAAAAAAAAAATCAGGAAAAAACAATCATCGTTATGATGAAATTATTGTTTTAAAGTTTATTATTTTCATCTATTAGAGAGATAGAGAGAGCTTCTATCCCCGATTGACTTCCCAAATGCCTACAAAAGATGTGACTGGAGCAGGACCCAGAAATTCCATCTGGGTCTTCCACATTTGTAACAGAGACCCAAGTATTTGAACCATCACCATTGGGAAGCTGGATCAGAAGCAAAAGTGGGGTTACATTACAGGCACTCGAACTTAAGATGTGGGCATCCCAAGAAACTATAATACCATCCCAGATATTACCTTAAAAAACTTGAGCTCACACATAATTTATCAATGAATTTTGATCATCAAATTTATGATAAATTAATTCAGAATTTCCAGGCTAACATGAATTATAACTGATTCACTGCTGAGGAAGACTCTCCTGTTTTTCCTGACCACATCCTTGCAATCTCCTATCCACTGAGCCTTCAGGCTGGGCAGTCAGCCCCCTTAGTTCTACAGATGAGTAGAATATACTGGGGTGAGGGTTGAGGGAGGGGGACAGCAGCTTCCTGACCCTGCCTTGTGATGTGTGTACAAGTGTGTGTTGGAGGAGGTGGGTGGCGGAGGTTTGTGGGCTCCTACCAGAGCTTACATAGCAATGTGAAGGTCTGGTTCTGGCTGGGCAAGCGGGCCTGTGGTCCTGCCCTGCTGTAGGGGTCATAATGACCCAAAGTTATTTTCCGGGGTTCTGGGAGGGTGGCTCGTTAACACTGCCTTGGACATTAATGTCCTGATTTGGAAGGTTGCTAGCAATTCTAGTGCCAAGCCCACAAGAAATTCCAGTCCCAGTGGTTTTGTTGTAGAATTTGGAAGATTTCACTCCCACCTCCTGGCGTTAGCCATTATGGGCCTTTGGGGGCTACACCAGCAGATGGGGGAGTGGGTGTCTCTTTCTCTTGAAATAGAAGTTTTACAGGAAAAAAAAAAAGAAGTAATTGTATGAGACATTAGATATTTAAGAAAATTATAGTAGGATCAAGGTAAATTAATGTTTGACTATTTCTCATATTTCAGGTAGAGGAGTTGTTGTATTTATGTACTATTTTATTTCTTCCTTAGAACAAACTTGCAAGGTGAAGCTTCCTATATTTTGTAAGAAAAGAAACAGAAATCCAGAAACAAGCAAAGACTTTCTGAAGTCACACATCAAATCAGTGTTCCAGGATTCGTAACCAGGTCCAATTCTGAGAGCAAAATTTTTTATACTCAAATATAACATTTTGTTATTCAGCAGAAAAAAGAAAGAGTGGAAGTGCAATGAAGAAAGAAATAGATAAAGAAAGAAAGATTGTGGGTACAAAAAATTCATTTTTTCTTCACATATTCATTCATATATATATATATATATATATTCACATAACAAGCCAATTAGTCAATTTGGTAACCTAAAACAAATATATTAACCTAAATATCATAGAAGTTTGGAAGAACATGGACTTTTAGTCAATCCAGTGATGGAAAAAAATGTAATATTTTCATTTCTTACTTATCCAGCTTCAGGTCATTTAACTCTTCCTTTTCTTTACATTTTGCATTTTGTTACTACATTTTAGTAACCAGAGAGAGCATGACAGTCACAGGATATAGCAGGTGCCAGTAAGCCCAGAACCAATTTTTATATTTTTATAATCTGAATAAAGTTGGAATGTTATTATTTTAACTTGTGTTTGAGGTAGAATAGAACAATTTACCACTTGCACAGACTGGCTCTATATAACAATAATGATGAATTTTGTAACACCTTCTTGAATGGGGTTTGTTCTTGACAATATCAAAATGATTCCTGCCTTAATATGCCTTTCCCAGTAGGAAATCCCTAGGAGTCTACACAGAGAATCATAACATTATCCAAAGATAGATGAAATAACAGCATTTCCCCCCTTTACAATAAGAAGAAAATCAATTTTTTTAATTGCAGGAAGATATGTTTTTGTAAGATTGGCATCTTTGCCATCCTTGCAATTAATGTTGTCAGCCCATTATTGCTCTGAGACACTTTGGAGCACCATGTCCCTCCCTGGCTTACAAACTAAGACTTAATACAAAGTAAATATTTTTCCATGTCCTAGCATTGTCCACTTTTTGTTGTATTATATATTTGTTCCCCTCCATACCTGTCCTGAATCCAATCTGGAGAAAGAGAAAGAGAGAGAGAGAGAGAGAGAGAGAGAGAGAGAGAGAGAGAATATCTATCTAGACAGAATTTGTTCTCTCATCTCTAAAATGTATCAGTTCTAGGGCCTGAAATATATTTCACATATCCTTTTACCTAGTGGATTTCTCCTCAAAACTGAGGTAATATTTGCAACCATTTCTAAAACCTCCTCCCATTCAGTAGGGAACTAATTGCATGGTGTCTTGTGTTTATTGTTTTGTTACAGCACTCACTAATATATTCACAACTGTTTTGTCACATGTCCAAGCTCCTGAGCTCATAAACCATGCCATAGTCTTCTCTGTAGCTCTAGCATTCCACGCAATATAGCATGCTCTACAGAATACAGGATGATAGGGAATACAGTTGGAAAACAGGAAATGTAAAACATGACAAGTTTGAGATGGGTCTTTTTTGATTATTAACATGGAACCAGAAGAAAATATCTAACATCCAGAAAGTGCATAATATGCATCAAGCATTGTCCTAATCTAAACATATGAACACATTTATTCCTCATTGTAACTTCATGGGGATGACACTATTTTAACCCTCATTTTACTAAGCAGAAAACTGATGCACATACATTGGGTAGGTATTGTAGTTATCTCCTGGTTGGTGCATAGAATCATAATGTGATCTAGATGATTTAATCTATATATCATAAACTACCACCCCTGGGAAAATATATATTTGAAAAAGACCCAGTAAACTATCAGGACTAATTTAGATGTATGCATTCATTTAACTGCCTTTTCTACAGCATATGCTTTAGTGCAGCAAATAGCAAATAGTATGGTGGTGATAGATCAAAGGACAAAAAAATAGGGTTCTATTACTAGATCGATGACCAAATACCATTTAAGCTGTGATCTCTGGTTAGAAATTTTGTGACTTTTTTCCAACTTCCCTGGGGCCTCAATATCTTTTTTTTTTTTTTTTTTTTTTTTTTTTTTTTTTTATTTTTGACAGGCAGAGTGGACAGTGAGAGAGAGAGACAGAGAGAAAGGTCTTCCTTTTGCCGTTGGTTCACCCTCCAATGGCCGCCGCGGTAGCGCGCTGCGGCCGGCGCACCGCGCTGTTCCGGTGGCAGGAGCCAGGTGCTTCTCCTGGTCTCCCATGGGGTGCAGGGCCCATGCACTTGGGCCATCCTCCACTGCACTCCCTGGCCACAGCAGAGAGCTGGCCTGGAAGAGGGGCAACCGGGACAGGATCGGTGCCCCAACCGGGACTAGAACCCGGTGTGCCGGCGCCGCAAGGCGGAGGATTAGCCTGTTGAGCCACGGCGCCGGCCCCTCAATATCTTTATCCATGAAATAAAAGTAGACAAGATATAATCTCCTTGGATGTTTTGAAAATGAAAATAGAAACACACACACACACACACACGTGTACCATGTTGAATCCTGTCATATTTGGCTCATCTGGAATGACAAAGTGTATAAGAATGAGAGAATAAAGCTGACTGGGAAGAAACAGAAAATGAGGCATTGTATCCTTTATTACTTTTTTCATTAAAAAGTAGTAACTTGAGTTTCAAGGTTGTTGAATAAAATCAAACACATTACTAGTAGACTTTCTTCATCATCTGTTCATGAAGATGCCTTTTGTATGCCATGTTAGCTCAATCTGTCACACCCGTGACTCAGTATGTTGTGTGAACACTCTTCTGACCACCCATAATACCACTGAACTGTAACACTGAACTGAACTCCCTCCAACCCTGCTGCAGGGAGACAGTTTAAGTATGGGGTTCCTAATCACAACCTTCGTTCATCCTCTAAGCTTCTAGTTCTTTTTTAAAGTCTTGCCTATTTTATTCATGCTATCCTCTACAAACGCTTAGTTAAGCAAGATATTTAAATTATGCAAAACTTAGAGATACAAAAGTGAACGGAAGCGGAATATATTGCTTTCACATACTCATCCTCTACTCTGTGAAATACACTTTATGATGGAACTATAGAGAAACTTTTGTGCCTTTTCCCTTTCCTTTCCTTAAATTAAGGCTCCTAATTGGGGCTCTCAATGAGAATCAAGGAAATTAATATTTTTGAGGCCACCAAAATCAGGATAATGACAACCTTCCAACATTCCCTAAAGGTATAGTTAATGTAAACTAATTTTAACATATTTTTCCCACAGGTAATGAAAAACAAACAACACAAGACAAAACACCCTTTAAGTTGATAATTTTATTATACTGCTTGAGTTGTACTGTCTAGGAAGGAAGCACTGATTTGATGCTAAGAGACAAATTTAGGGAAAAATGTTTTGCACATTCATATAATATTCAACCTCTAAGTTTATGGACTAGTTACTCAGACTCCCTTGACACTTCCCTATCCCACCTTCTGTGCCTTCTCTCCCTGCAGCAAGCTGAAAATGCAACTGAAAATAAATCAAATATTCATCAACCTAAAAAGAGCTCCTCACTTGTCCCTAGAGATCAGCCACAGGGAGAAATGTAACAACACAATACCTTTTAGAAACAACTCAATATGCTAGTATTGACTATAATATTCATTTGGTGTATGCTATCTTTATCTTTCTGGAACCTTGTAATTCATAACTGTGTAGTTTCTATTTATACTTTAAAAATACCTCACAAAACATTGCTGTTGGAATCTGTTGTAAACTTTATGCTTTGTAATAATTTCAACTTCATGCTCATTTTGCTTCTCTTTTTCCAACCGATTGTGTCTGTCTCAAGATGTTTTCTTATGCTTTGGTAAAAGCAAAATGTCAGAGGCAAATAAGAGTAAAGTTTCAAGCTTACTGCCCTAAAAGTAATATATTACACTCAAATTTGCATAAAATAATATTATACTCAAAAAACAGTATTCCTATCAAGGATTACTAAAGTTATTTATCCTGTGGTCTTGACTGAATGTCAGGTCAAATGCTTGATGGATTTATTATGGATGATTTAGTCCAGTTTCCCAGTAGTCATACAGATTGTAGAATAAAATATATTTAAAATATAAAATTATTTATAGATGCTTTTTTCATCAATGATGAACCCGGCTTGACATGATACTGCTAAAACAGTTAAAATATTTGAAAAAGCTAATTTACGCATGCCTCTGATAAAATCAAGATGTGTAAAAGATTAGTTCACTTTCTTGAGCCAAAGATACAAATTTTAATAAAAAATGAGTATAGCCAAATCACTCAATACACCTTTATTTCCACGAAGATAAGAGCATTAATTCATATCATAAATGGCAACAGAAATATAGGCCAACAAGATTAAAACCAAAAAGAGGTTAAAAGGCAGTTACAGGAAAAAAACAAAACAAAAAAAAAAAAAAACTAAGCTAACAGTGTTTGTTAATCAGTAGTGATCAGAGAACATGAACTAACCAGAAAACTGATGATAGAGAAAAGTAAATTTGTGACTTCATCATTCACTTTATGAAAAAAATTCTGAAAAGATTTTCATGCACAGAGTTTATATAATGATTACAAGAAGTTGTGATAATTATATGCCTACCTGGTCCACAATAAGTTATGCCAACAACCTGTATTTCTTTCAAACTGGATCCTTTTATTAAGAGTTGTTTTAGAGACAGTAATTTCAGTAAAGGTTTGGTAAAGTCTCAAATGATCTTTATCAACAGGATGAAAGCATGTAGAATAAAAGATGCATAGTTAAAAGTATTTGCAGTTACTGCTGAAAATATGTGAATGATTCCATCATTTTGAAACTGAGGTGAGACTTTCTAGCTGGATATTGCAGTCCATCTTGTACAGAGTCACAGATGCAAATGCAGATGACATAGAAGACACATTTCCTAAGTTCATTGATGACACCCAGCTCAGGAGACTGAATTGACTGGCTCCAGTCACAGTTTTAAGGTTTAAAAAAGTCTGAACATGTATGCTATAGTAAACCTAAATTTATTATTTGAAAAACCCCTATGCCTATTATTGCAAGACACTGTGGAACACATAAAGATCTATCTCAGCATTTTCCTATCTTTTGTAATTGTGATAACAATCATGAATTAAAATTACTAATTTTCATATACTACCTTAGAGTAATATACCAAAAAAAATCATCATGATAGACTATTGGAAGGTATTATTTTCTTAAAATCTTAGTAATTTTATCACTGCGAAGGTTTTGGCGCTACCTATCTAGTGAAGAGCTCTTAAACTTAAGAAATTTACAAACAAGACGTAACACAAAAAATGCAAAGTTCTTTGCAAACAATAAATGGCTATATGAATGAGAAAGTTATTAGTAATGTTATTATCTTGATTATTATTTGGGTCTAAGTTATGAAGCAGGACATTTATAATGGATTTCAAATGTTGAAAATTCAGGATTTTTTTTCTCAGAAATGCTCATAAAGGCAAAATTGCATTATTACTTAAATTTCTTATATTTTCAAAAAGACTTATTTATTTGCAAGTCAGAGTTACAGCGAAGTGAGAGAGAGAGAGAGAGAGAGAGAGAGAGAGAGAGAGAGAGAGAGAGATATCCTTCATCGGCTGTTTCACTCCCCAAATGCCTGTAATAGCCAGAGTGGGGACAGACAGAAGCCAGGAGCCAGGAATTCCATCCTGGTCTACCTCAGGGATGGTAGAGGCCCATCTACTGCTACATTCTCCTGTATCTTCCCAGCTGCATTAGCAGGAAGCTGGATCAGAAGCAGAGCAACTGGTACTTGACGCATTACTCAGATATGGGATGCTGATGTCCCAAGTGGAGGCTTAACCTGCTGCATTATAACACCATTCCCTATCCCTTTTGTCTTTTTAAAGTTAAATAGTGGTCTATGTATCTTTTCCAGTGGGGACAATGATTAGTGTTATTTTAATGCTCTGATCAGTTTTTTGGTTTTTTTGTTCATTTGTTTTGTCTCTTTGTTTTACCTAAAGCTGTAGTTGGAGGAGATGAACTCAATTTGCTGAACAGAAAACAAAAGTATGGGGAGTCTGGGAGATTGGAGAGACACCAGTCACACTTCCATACAAATGTGAAATCAATTTTGAGCATAAAAAACCTGGATGACATGGCCAAGAGAGTCAGTGAAATCATAACAAATGGCATAAGAATTTCTCATATCTATGCACAAGGTGTCACTCCTCTGGATTCTTGGCATGGACAGCTACAGTAAAACAGAGGGGTTTATAAGCTAGGAAGGTGTTTCTAGATTCTCCTTGCTGACTTTCTCTGTTTCTCAAATCCTTAGCTAAAGACTTTGTCCTTCTTCAACTACTATACATCAGACCCTTCAATCAAGAATACCCAGTGGACCTTTTTGCAGGCTTACTTGAGCCTGCCTGCAAAGCTGCTGGCACCAAGTTTCATTAAGTCAATGTTTTTACTTGGATTTGCCAAGCAAATGTTTCTCCTCCAGTCATTGTAAAGTAAAATCCCTTAACTATGAGACATCATTTGGCATATTATTTTATTGTTGTCATCAAAAAATTCTTTTTGTTGTTACCACATTCCAGAAGAAAAGTAAGGGATAAAAAGTCAATACAAGAGTAAAGGGTTAGAAAAAACAAAGAACAAAAATAAATACAACTCACTTATTAAGAGCTTCAAATAATAAATCAGGAACTGGCAGCCAAAAAATCAATGAATTTGTTGAGTACATGATATGGTCAGGATTCCTGAGTAGTTAAAAAAATATTCTGAGGGGGGCAATATCATGGCATAGCAAGTAAAGCCATAGCCTATGATGCTGGTGTCTCACCAGGGCACCGATTCACGTGCCAGATGCTCCACTTTCAGTCCTGCTCCCTGTTAATTGCCTATGAAAAGCAGCAGAAGATGGCTCAAGTGTTTGGTCCCTGTCATCCATTTTGGTATACTTGGATGAAATTCTTATTTCCTGGCTTTGCCTTGTTGCAGCCCTGGCCATTGTGACCAGCTGCGGAATGAACCAGCAGATGGAAGATTTCTCTCTTTCTCTCCTCCTTGCTCTATAACTGTTTCAAATAAATAAATAAATAATTTTTTGAACATTGAAAAAGATCATGAGCAACTGGCTTATTCAATCTTTGATGCTATAGAATTTAAGATTTCATATCAATAAAAGCAAACTGAGTTGATCTAAATCTCAAACTTTAATTAGAATGATCAAGCACTCTCCTTTTACTTGAAGATTCAGTAAGATGATTTATAACCATTTTAAGGTTTTTATTTGTATTACTGAAAAGAAAGAAGTAATAGGATATGGTTTTCTAAATTATTGCAGCTAATATGATGATAATAAATATGAGAAAGGCAAACACATAAATGCACTCACTAATAAACATCACTTCGGAACTAGCCTAGGAAACAGAAGTTTATGTTGCTACATTCAATCATTCACAGCTTCAACTGATACACATATAGATGTTTTCTTCAAAGCTAAGAATAAACTGAGGGATCTGTCTGAAAAGTGTGCAGGCTGACCCTGAAGGTGTATACTTGAAGGCGGCAGCAGATGAGATGTTCTTGGTCTCTGAAGCAAATGAGGAAGGTCCAAACCCTGTTTGTTAAACAGGTTGATTTTTTAACTTATTGTGATTTATGCAGAGACTCTGTAAAATATTCCAACTCATCAAAAGTCTAACTTACATAGGTTTAAAGGATATTGTTCAAAAATTGTTAACTCAGTGCATAACAACTCAGAGAGTGAATGCTGGATGGGACTTTCAGAGACTTAAGTGGAAAACCAGAAAGTTAAGTATGAGCAAATACATTGGAGTGTTAGAAAACAAGACAAGAAAAAGAAAAGAAGAAAGGGATGGAGGGAGGGAGGGCTGGGGGAGAGAGAGAAAGAGAGAGATTTCACAAATAAGACCAGTGTAAGCAAATAATGAAGGATAGAATTAAAAGGGAGAGAATGATCCTGCGGGGGAAGCAGGACACACAGCAGACTCATAGAATGGCAAATGCCCAAAACAGCACTCCTGCCTCAGAATCAACCCTTGGGACATTCGGATCTGGCTAAAAGGTCCATAAGATTCTCACAGGCACGGAAAGCCATGACACGGTGGCAAAAAACAATCTAAATGGAAAATCCTGGTGAACAAGACCCCATCAGAAGGAATAGGCCATCAAGGAGAGAGGTGCCTTTCTCTGAAGGGAGGAAGGAACCTCTACTGTGATATGGCCTTGACTAAACAAGTTCAGAGTCGGTGAACTCAAGGGGCTTCCTTAGCCTAGACAGCTCATAGCAAGAGTCTCGGGTGATTGCTGACGTCATAAATAAGAGTGCCAATTGTTAAATCAACAATGGGAGTCCTGGGTACATGCTCCCCACGTAGGATCTCTGTCCTTAATGTGTTTTACTATGAAACGTAAAAACACTACTAGTCGAACAATACCCTATACCTTGTGCGGTTGTGTGAGTGCAGCCTGTTGAAATCTTTGCTTAGTATATACTAAGTTGATCTTCAGTATATGAAGGTAATTGAAAATGAAACTCGATAAAGGGCGGGATGGGAGAGGGAGAGGCGAGGGCCACGGGAGGGAAGGAGGTTGGTGGGGGGAAGCCACAACAATACAAAAGTTGCACTTTGTAAATTCACATTTATGAAATAAAAAATAAAAAAAGAGAGAGATTTGCAATGTTTCATACCTTAAACTCATGTGAAATAAAGGACCTTGTTCCAATTTTGCCACAGTTGTAGTAGTGAATAGTTGTGTTGCTTACTAGCCATTAACTCAAAATGTAAATACAAATTAAAATGCAGATTAAGCATAGCCATCAACTTTAAATATATTAAAAGATAGATCCGTGTGCATCTAGTAAACTTCTTAATCAAATTCTAGCTTACTGACTTAAAGGAAAGGGTCCTTGACTTGTGAAAATCAAATTAAATTGCAAGTCAAGACTGTTCCTTCATTAATGTGCATAGGTAAAATTTCACTGAAAGTTCCTAGGCATTTTGTGGAGCATCTAATATTTAGTGAGAATTTCTTAATGTTTGAATATTCAAGATTATTACTTTATATATGGACATTGTTTCAATATGCTGTTTATCTTTCCTCACAATGATCCTTGAAGAATAAAGGATTGGAATACACCTGATTCTAGCCTAAGGACAGCAAATGGAACAAGACTTGAGAGCTTCTTTTCACCATCGGAGTCTCAAGTAAGTGCAATGGTACACAGTAACTTCCTGAAGTTGAATAAAAAATTTTTAATTTCTGTTTGTAATCATACTTTAAATGATAGCACATCTAGAAATATAATTTCAATACAATGACCCTCTAACTTTTGTTTAAAAAAAGTGATTAGTATATACAACCTGATTGCCATAATAATAATAATAAATAAATAAACAGTATGCGGCAGGTGGGGGCCACTAGAAGTGGAGCTAACTCAAGCCCTAAACAATAAATCTGCACATATGATCCTAGCTAATGTGTTCCCTTAAAGCATTATTATTAAACATTGAATCAAGGAGTTCACCAAGTTGTCTGACATTCTATGTCTCATAATTGTTTTTCTTTCTGATCTGAGTAAAATGCAAATAAAAGCAATCCTGGTTTCACTGTCTGTCTATCACCAGCAACTAATTCTTCCAAACTGAAGTTAACTGCCTGGAATTACTGTATCCCTTATTTACACAGTACTTTCCTTTTTGCAATATATATTTAGATAACTCCAGTTTCCAAACCCTGTTCTCAATAACAGTACTTCCAAGCAATTGTTGCTACCTGAGAGCTATACCTTCTATATGAATGCCAGTGACCTGTAGTACAGGAAGACAGGTATACTGAAAAGGAATAAGAGAACTAAGATAAGGTCTACTACAGCCCTTACCTCTGACTAGACAGTTTAGATTCTTAGAATAGAGGATGACACCTTAAACAAGGGCTTATATTACTATGTGTTTATATTTTTATTAGCTTTCATTTTCTTTATATGGTTATATTCAAAGATATATAAGTGCTTTATAGATAAACATATATATTCAACTTTATGTATAACAACTTTACTTATATAAACTTTTAACATAGAAAATAGCTATATGTATTTATAAGCTGCATTATGAATACTCTTCAGAAAACATATCTTCATTATTTTTAAGAGGATTTTCCTCTTTGAAGTATTCTGATACATTGATAAGTTCACATGTGTGTTAATTATGCACCATTAAATATACATAAAATGACACTTTTCAAAATGTGTTCACACAAGAAACAAAAGTTAGAAGTGAAAGAGAGGAATCCTATCACATTAGAAAATGAGGCAGAGTGAAGAAATTTCAATTGTAACTAAGCAACTAATTTTTTTAAAAAAATTTCATTAAACACTCCTTTGATATATAATAGAAAATAAGCAATTTCTTTCCTGATTATCAATGTGGTTAATCTAAAATATAAAGATTACTCTTCTTCACCACGAGGTGGCTCACTTTGTATACCTATGCCAGAGCATTGTGGCCCCAGAGGTTGGAGGCAATAAAATCCTTAGTAACCAGGACAGAATGGAGAAAATAAGCCTTTTAGAGCAAAGCTGAAATCTTGAACAAGAAACACTTGAACTACAGCTCAGATTCCTTCAGCAGTTCTCATCAGAGCTGTCTTCACAGAGATAGGATATTTAGAAGAGTTGGTTTTAGGCTGAAGACAAATAGAAAATCAGATGGAATCCTGTCTAATAACTACTCTGTTTCAAGTTCAAAGTCTCACACACTTCTCAAATGCATTTGTAACATAAATCAGATACTCAGGGGAAAAGCAAGAGAGGAAAGAAAGTGGCATCTTAAAATTAAAACAACAATAACAGAGAATCACATTGCCCCATGTTCACTGATTTTGAATTAGAATGGAAGCAAATAAGGAGTGGGTTTTTAAAAAGCTACTGAAGACGGAAAATTTAACTTGGAGAGGAGTTTCAAGATGGTTTGTAAGGTGGCTCTTAGCAGTCTGCCCCTCCAACAAACTGCATTTTGGTAGAAAAATATAATAGAGCAGTAGCCATAGAAGCTTGTAACACTATCCAATATATTGCTATAAAAAGCCTTACCATCTGGATCCTAATTCCACTCAATATTGAAACTGTAGAGCATTTTCTTCTCTTCATTCTAATTTACAGCTCTCACTCAGTGCAGCCCTGAAGGGTGCATACAATATGCCATTGTTAGAGCTAGGGTATAATCCAAGGCAATTTGGGGAAAATCAGCTTGTGAGTATAACTATATGGTTTTTCTCAGTATTTAGCACCTGTTTGCATTTTATGAAAGCTTATCCATTTTTCTGGTATTTTTTTCTTCCTTCCTTTTGTATTGGTCAGCATAGGTCTATAAAATCATCATGTATATGTACAAATGCCTATGGGCTACAGCATCAATCCTACCTTCTTGATCAGTGAGAATTGAAATGCATGTGACTTAAGGGCACTGAAGATTGTTTATAACCCACTCCTTTATTTGATCCATAGTATTCACTCCTTTGTTGAAAAAAAAAAAAACAGAATATCCCAAAACATTCATTCACCAAGATACCCAGGAAATGCTATTAGATGTAGGGAAAAATTGTGTTCAAAAACTAGAAGGCTGGTGACTAGGAGCCATCACAGTGACAGGGGAGTCATCACCTCTGGCTCCAAACAAAATGAAATTGATTCCCTCTCAGCAAAGACAGCTCTGAATGGCAATCCATAATGTGTAAGCAACTGGCTAACTCTTTAACCTGCCTCACAAATCTACATTACTGAGAAGGGTGAGTGACTGAGACCTTGCAAGAAATTGCAAGAGCCTACCTGTAAGTGGATTGCAAGGTAGCTAGAACATTAGGAGAGCTAGCTCAACAACTGAATTAAATTACCTTTCACCTCCACAGAAGGCCTGGTTAAAATTATTTCTCTGACTCTCAGGTTGCTGGCTGAGTTGCATTATCTTTGGCAAAAAATAAACCAGAATGGTATCTTCTTGTTCGCCAAGAATCCATTCCAAAGGCACAACATTCATCCAACAAGAAAGCAATTATGTCCTCTCCAACTCTGTAGCTTTGTATCTCTGGATTTTACTAACAGCAATATCAATACTATGGACTGAGAGCCCTCAGCTGCCATAGGACCATGCAGAATGAGAACAGGTGTATTTAAGTATGAATATGAATCAAAGTGTGAAGCAACAAGAAGTAAAGTTGTGTTATTCTAGTGTATTTGTTATTATATAACAGACTAAAGAATATATTTTATCAAATTACTTTATGAACATTTAATGCAGTACCTTCAGATGTTATGGGAACCAAAGAGAGTATTAGAAAATATATGTTCATTGTTGGTTACAAACTGAAAGTTTGTTGCTGTAGAGGAGTCAGATGCATTAAACATTAATGAAAATGAAGTTTCCTTTCTTTCTTCTACCTTCTGAAGAGGCAATGGACATACTGCCTTGCACACATGCTCTTTTTGCTCCAGGGAGGAACTCCTATAGCCATCACAGAAGAGGCACCTGACTCTCTAAACTTGAAAATGCCTATCCCCTCTTGTCTTGAATTTCAAGCACAAACCCTGATTTGCTCAAAGTCATGTGCCATGCTCCCAAAACAGAACTAAGGTTATCCACAAGCGGAACACCACACCATGAGTTGGAGGCACTTCCCAGACAATTTAGCCCAAAAGACTTTCATCAATGCAGTTCACATGCAAAGTGCTGCTTAGGCAACAGAAATCTGTGTCTTCTGATTCTTTCTCTACTTACCATAAACTCCCTCCAAACCTCAGCCCTGAACCCAATGGTGAGTCAGAAGTACCATGAACCTGACATGTAGGACTTGCATCTTCTAAATAACATTTTGCTTATTATCATTTCAACATAATTGTCTAACTGGTGGTTACTAGTATTTAGTAAAATATTTTGTGATATGATGCCCATGAAATAATTAAAATGAATATTCAGAGATTAGAATGGTAAAAAGTTTTTGAAATTTTTCTCTATTAATTTTACTTGGAATCTGGAATTCCAAAGCGGTCAAGGAATGTTAGGGGTGATAATGCAGATTAACATCATTAAGTCAAGGAGACGCAGGTCAACAAACTGTAGTTTTGTGTGAAGTTTTATAAAGATAAATCTGTTCACTAGGAAACCCCTAAACGCAATCCTGGAATCTGGCTCATTTCAGCAGAAGCAATTCTTTCCAATTAATTCTTTATCATGTCAATGAAATGCTAACCGATATCACAACAGACTGACTAATACCAACCAAAAAGTTCCCCTCTTCAAATCCATATCATCTAGAGATGGCTAAGAACTCAAAAAGATGAAAACACATTTGATTCCTGGCTTCCTCTGATAAATACAGCAATTTGCATGAATATTAAAGTTCTGTGATTCAGCAACTTTCACTCCTTTCTATATCACTGAATGTTAATGCTGCAGAAGAGTTTGAATCCATAGCATCCACCACTTGGCTTTAATTTTAGAAGACTCAAGCAAGCTTTCTCTAGCAGGAGAGAATACTTAAAGGTCTTTAAATCACACAGCAGAGTTGCATCACAACTGTCAATTACCTCAAAAGGTTAGAAACACACATTTATCTAAATGTGTTAGTTGCCCATGAATCACTAAATAAGTCTGAGCCTCTTATTTGCAAATCATCAGGAAAAGGTGGGGAGAGAAAAGTGGAGGAACCATCTGCTCTAAAACTTTAATCAGAAAAATTACTGCTGAACTATGAAGCCCTCACTGCTCTGCTTCCTTCGGTGAAAAAAGACTTTCTCAGTTAAAGTGAATGCTGTAATTGAGGTTTCCGACACCAAAAACAAGAATTCGCAAGAGCCTACCTGTGAGTGGCTGGTGAGGTAGCTGGCACCTTGGGAAAGAGAGCTCTGGGCAGCTGACTTACCTTCACTGAGCAGCCTCCTCCCCAGGCAGCGTGAATTTTGGAGGGGGGTGTCCTCTTGCCAGGGCTGCGAAGCAGCTGGAAAGAAGTGGCTGTCTGCCACCAGCTGTGACAGCTACGTGTTACCGGATCCCTCAGAACCGGACTCCAGCGCTCCTCCGACAAATCAGGCAGGCAGTGGCCGCCGGGAGCTCAGCTGAGGAAGCTGGGACTGCAGTTGCTAATGCCGCCTCACTTAAGAGGAAAGCGCTGCTCCGCGTGCGTGCGTGCGTGCGTGTGTGTGTGTGTGTGTGTGTGTGTTCGCGCGCTAACTGCTGGCTCCAGGCTGAGCCGATGTGTTCTGCGTGCTCAAAAATGCTCATGCAGGGAGGAGGCTGCTCCGCACAAACCCCAGTCTCTCCGCTGAGGAATCACAGTCCACTGACCTTGCTGCTGGGGATTCTGGCTGAACGGCTCTGCTCGCTCATCGATACATTTAACAATCAATCAAATAAAGGAGATCGGCTCAGCCCAGGATAGACTAATATTTTCTCTACAAGAACCAACAATTTAAAAAAAAAGATATATCTAAGATCAATGTGTTTTTCTTTTCCTTTGAGTTCCTATGTCTTGAGCACAAAGTTTAAATGCTGAGCCCTTAAGTAAAACTTTTCATGTGGTTTCTAAGTCAGGATAGGATCTTACTCAGAAGCGAATTTCAAACATTTATTACACAGGGATCTGTTCGATGCAGTCCCGAACTTAAACAATTTTTGATGGCTTAAACCAATAAAATACTTTCAAAAAGCAGGGGTTCCATGTCACAATATGTGTGTTAAGGACTCCAGGCAGAACCTGGGTTCAAATCTAACCTCAGTTTCCTTTAGTTTCCTCAGTATCCTTTAACCTAGTAAAAGGTATCAGGAAATCCCTATGCTAAGTGATGTGTTAATAATTTAAAGAATCTCTTCATAAGAGGCACCTCGGGACCAGTGTTGTGGCCTAGTGGGTGAAGCAGCTGCCTGCAGCATAGGCTTCCCATAGGGATGCTGATTCATGGTCTCGCTAATGGCCTGGGAAAAGCAGTGGAAGATAACCAAAGTAGTTTGGCACTTTTCACTCACATGAGAGACCTGGAAGAAGTTCCTGGCTCCTGGCTTTGGCCTTACCCAGCCCTGGCCATTGCAGCCATTTGGGGAGTGAACCAGCAGAATGGAAAGTCTCTCCGTTTCTTTCTCTGTCTCTCTCTGTTACTCTGACTCTCAAATACATAAATAATATAATAACAATAAAAAGGAACACCATCATTAGTAGTCCCATTATCTTGTGCAGGTCATTTAACCCTGTTGAGCCTCAATGGTCTCATCAGTAAAATGGCAAGGATTTCTATGATAGATCAGTCATTTTAAAGTGCACATTTAATACTGTGTAAACTATAAAGGGTTAACAATGTATCTCAGAATGAGTAACACATTGTCGCAAAAAAATACCTTGTCCTATGAGATACAAAAGATACATTCAGGTTCTATTCAAATAAATGATACTAGAATATGAAGTTGCTGGACTCTCAGCCCTAGGATTTCAGTCTAGATCGGTTTCATTTGAAAAGTCAAAAGCATGTGATTGAGTACAAATTCTTTTTATCACATCCTGTCTCTGCAAAACCTGGAAAATTGAGGCAAATATAATCACTCCTGATTTGCAAATTAGGACAGCAACACACAGAGCAGGAAAGTCATTGGCTAACAGTCTGTTAAGGACTCACGTTTATTAATGGGGGGAATGTTGAAACTATTAATTTTTGTAAATTTGAGTATGACTTCAAACAGAAAAGTTGTAAAAGTGAGAATACTACAAAACTATCATAAGCCCTTGTTCCTATTAGTTTATATTAATATTTACTCCATTTGCATTATCACTTGATCTGCAGACACACACAAGGATGGAGAAAGAGATTTGGCCATTCGAGGGTAATATGAATATACCAGGTTTATTAATTGTTTTAGTATGCATTTCATGAAACTAAAGATGCTTCTTTTATAACCAAATACTCTTAACAGCTCTAGTAAATTTAATATTATTATAAGTTTAACATAGTTTATTTCTCATTTCTCTTTTTTATATGGGCCAATAATGTCTTTTCCATAGCTTTTCTTTCACTTTTATGACATTTTAAAAGAATATATTTTCCTCTTTCTAAGCAGAACATTCCTAAATTTGCATCACCACATGTTTTGCTTTTTAAATTTTTCAATTGAAAAATAATAATTATAGATTTTAATGGGGTGCAATGTGATATTTTGGTGGATTTAAACATTGTGTTTTAATTAACTCAAGATTTTTAGGTCATCCATTATCTGTAACATTTGCCATTATGTTGTGATGACAATATTCAACATCTTTTCTTCAAATACACTGTTCTATACAGTACAGCACCCTTTTTTTTTTTTTTCTGGAAAACAGGCAGAGTTAGACAGCAAGAAAGAGAGAGACAGAGAGAGAGTTATAGACAGTGAGAGAGAGAAAAAGAGAAAGGTCTTCCTTCCATTGGTTCACTCCCCTAATGGCCACTACGACCGATGCTGGGCCGATCTAAAGCCAGGAGCCGGGTGCAGCCTCCCCATCTCCCATGAGGGTGCAGGGACCCAAGCACTTGGGCCATCCTCAGCTGCCCTCCTGGGCCACAGCAGGGAGCTGGACTGGAAGAGGAGCAACTGGGACTAGTACTGGTGCCCCAACTGGGGACCAGAACCCTGGGGTATCAGCACCGGAGGTGGAGGATTAGCCAAGTGAGCCACGGTGCTGGCCCAGTACAGCACTCTTAACTATATCCTGTGTGATAGGACAGAAACACTTATTCTTCCTTTCTAACTGTGTCTTTGTACCTGTGAAGCAATCTCTCCCCAGCATCTCCTCTATCCTCTCCTCTCCTCCCCTGTCTCTGACAATCACTATTTCTCTGAGCTCAGCTTTTTAATATTCCATATGTGAGTGAAGTTATGTGGTATTTGTCCTTCTGTGCCTGGCTTAATTCCATTAATATTATGATCTCCTGATTTCTGCATGTTGCTGCAGATGATGGAATTTGTCCCTTTTCATGTCTGAATAGTACTGCAGCATGTATATAAAATATATTCTCTTTATTTGTTCATCCATTGATGGACAGCTTAATTTTACATTTGTATCATGTTTGTTAATTATTAGATTCCGATTATAAATTCTGAGATGGAATATTGCATAATTGGCATTGCGTTCTATAAACATCATCCCCACATACATGCAAGGTCCATCTACCTTCAGTGATTTTGTTAATTTTGTTAACACAGTCATGTCTCTTTCATATTTCTACATTGTGTAAGTACTGTTTTCCTCTTTTCAATTATCAACATATCAGTAGAAAAACATTTTAAAGACATGGAAATATCTTGCATCTCATCAAAATCCTGACATATTTAACATTCATTAATTTTTTAAAGATTTATTTTATTTATTTGAAAGATAGAGTTACAGAAAGAGGTAGAGACAGAGCAAGAGGTCTTCCATCCGCTTGATCACTCCAAAGATGTGGAGTGACAGCCACAATGGCCACAACGTTTCGGCCACAACGGCCGAAGCTGCGCCGATCCGAAACCAGGAGCCAGGAGCTTCTTCCAGGTCACCTACATGGGGGCAGGAGCCCAACGACTTGGGCTATCTTCTATTGCTTTCCCAGGCCATAGCAGAGAGCTGGATTAGAAATGGAGCAGCCAGGACTAGAACCGGCACCCATATGGGATACATGCGCTTCAGGCCAGGGCTTTAAAATACTATACCACAGTGCCGGCCCCTTAAAATTCATTTAAAATATGATGGTTGAAAGCAATACACTTCCAGCTCCAATACTCTCCACATCTCCAACATACTATATATTCTGTTGCTGAAAAAATCCTCACTTATGTAATATCTCTCTTTCTCTCTCTCTCTCTGTCGTTCCCTTCCTCTCTGTTTTTATATAAAAAAAAATTCCAAATGTTAAAATGAAAATTGACACCAGTTCTATACCATCTCTTTCATATAAATTGACACAAAATTCATTTAAATATCATAATCTTATATATAAAAAAGTATAAAAAATCAAAGTAGAGTAGAATTTTCTCAACTTGAGTAAGAATACCTTCACAAAATGTATAATTAACATTATATTTGAAGATCATATAATGAAATCTTCCTAAGATCAATAACAAAGCTAGGAGGTTAGTTCTCACTACTTTCTCAGTTTAATGCTAAAAGCGTTAAACCATATCATTAGGGAAAATGAACAAGGCATATTGATCGCAAGGAAAGAAGGGGCTAGTGCTGTGGCATAATGGGTTAAGCTGCCACCTGTGACACCAGCATCCCATATAGGAGCAAAGTTCTAGTCCTGGCTGCTCCATTCCTGATCCAGTTCCCTGCTAATGTCCTGGCAAAAGTGTAGAAAATGGCCCAAGTGCTTGGGCCTCTGCCACCCAAGTTGAAGACCCCAGATGAAGCTCGTTGCTCCTGGTTTTGGATTGACCTAGAGCTGGCTATTACAACCCTCTGTGGCATGAACCAGTAAATGGAAGATCTCTCTCTTTCAGTAACTCTTATTTTTAAAATAAATTTAAAAATCTTTAAGTAAAAAGAGCCAGGGGGAGCCAAAGCTGTGGCACAGTGGGTTAACGCCCTGGCCTGAAGTGCCAGCATCCCATATAGGCACCGGTTCCAGACCCGGCTGCTCCACTTCCCATTCAGCTCTCTGCTATGGCCTGGGAAAGCAGTAGAAGACAGTCCAAGCGCTTGGGCTCTTGTACCTGCATGGGAGACCTGGAAGAAGTTCCTGGCTCCTGGCTTCGGATTGGCGCAGCTCTGGCCGTTATGGACAACTAGGGAGTGAACCGCCGGATGGAAGACCTCTCTCTCTCTCTCTCTCTCTGCCTCTCCTCTCTGTGTAACTCTGACTTTCAATTAAATAAATAAATCTTTAAAAAATTAAAAAGAGCCAGGCTGTGCATTGGCAGAAAACTGGAACTGGGAGAAGATGGGAACCCAGGTGCTTTGCTGTAGGATGCCAGCATGCAAAGTGGCATCTTAACTTCGAGACCAAATGCCCTCCCCTGAAAATTTTGTTTAATGCTCTGAAGCTATGCATATATTTATGTGTTTATAATATGTATTATTTTTAAAATGTTATAAAAGTCTCTTTATAAAAACACTGTTTTCTCCACATAAAAACCTAGTATTTTAAGCAGTTTTGTAATAATTTCATATTTTCTTATCTGAAAATTGATTTATATTCTACCAGAACTGCAATCAAGTTAAATAAAAAGCATTTTTTGAAGAAATAGCCCATTTTCTAGATTTTCAAATGCATGTTTATAGGACTGTGAACATTTTCTCTTATTATTTTTCAAATTCTTATTTATCAATTACTCTATTTTCCTGTGCCCTACTTTGTCATAATCCTATTAGCTAATGGTATATATCTTGTGAAATTTTTTCAAATTTCTGATTTATTAATTTGACAGTATTTTTCTGTCCTTTGCCTCGTCAATTTTGCTTTTTTATAATTTTAAAAATGAGTTCATTTTTATTTATTTGAATGGCTTTGAGAGAGAGAGACACACACACACACACACACACAGAGCCAGAGCCAGACAAGGGCTGAATCAGGCTGAGCCTGGAACTGGAAACTCAATCTGTGACTTCCATATGTATGGCGCTGACCCAGTGGGCCAGAGTACACTTTAGAGGGAAGCTGGAATGGAAAGCAGGGCAGGGCTTGAACCCAGACATTCAGATGTGGAATGCAGGCATCTCAGGTGGTGTCAAACAAGGAGCCAAATGCTTAGCCCCAATTTTCTTTTTTATCTTTATTTTTTCATCCATTGTATTTTAACTTTGTTACTATTTTATTTACTGGTTTTATGAATTGAATTTGAATGTATTCATTTGTATGTTTAATTTTATTGATATAGGGATTTAAAATTGTGTCTGATTACTATTTTAAATACAGTACATAGATTTTGATACAGAGGCTTCATTATTATTTCCAAAAATTCTTAATTTCTTTTTTCCCTTTTTTTATCCAAGTTACTTACTAAAAGATATTTGAATTCTAAGTAATTTCACTTTTTAGCACTTTTACTGTTAAATTAGTTTACAATTGCCACATAATAAATTTTATTCAAAGTTTAAAATTTGAAAAATTTTGATATCACAAGTGGAAATTATGACCACAATCAAGAAATGAAATATAATGTCCATCCCTCCTGGCAAAGTTTCTTCTGCATCTTGGAAATCTCTTTATTCCATTACCACCTGTCCTTGGTTTTTACAGCTAACTCATCTATCTCTGTTCTGTGTCATTGTAGATTAGCATGTATTTTCCAGAAATTTGTATAAAGTATATCTTAAATTAAGTATTTTTTTCAGGTTTCTTTCTCTCATCAAAATTATTTTGAGTCTTAAGCATATGATGTTATACTTCAACTTTTCAATTATTTTTGTTGCTGATCTAACAACGATGTGGAACATATCGCTTGTGGGCTATATAAGGCCTATAAAAATCATTAGGTCTGGTGCTGCCAAGGAAACCAAAGGAGGTATTCAAAACTCAATAAATCTACAGTAGGTAATTTTTAACTTTGTATATGGCCCGTGAATGATGTTATACATAGCCAAATGGCCGCTGGCAGAGAAAAGTTCTCAACCTTGTACCAAATCATGGAAACTTTTTAAAGATTTAAGAATCACATTGATATAAATCATATTGATTTAAGAAGCAGAATGACAGAGAGAGAGGGAAAGAGACAGAGAGAGAGAGAGAAATCTTGCAATGCAACAGCTAGGTCCTGGCCAGGACAAAGCCAGGAGCCAGGACCTCCATAATGGTCTCCTACATGGGTGGTAAGGGCACAAGAAGTGCTTGGACCATCTTCTGTTGCTTTCTCAGGAGACTTGGCTGGTAGCTGGATAGGGAGCAGAGCAGCTGGGACTCAAATCAGCACTTTTGCTGACATCAAAAACTGCAGCTTAACCCACTATGCTATGATGTTGGGCCATTTTGATAGCGATTTGAGTTGTTTTGTTCCTGTCTCACATATTATTTGAAATTGCCCTGGAAGGTAATGGAAACGGAAATGAAATAAAAAGTATAAAGATGAAAAAGGATGTGTAAAGCAATCCCTAATCATAGACATGTTTATATAGAAAACCTGAAGAGTCAACAAAGAAATCTTCAATAAGCAACCTTATAAAGTTTCATCATAAAGTTAATTTTTGAAAGATCAGCTGTATTTCAATATATAAGAAACAAACCAGGGCTGGCACTATGGCATGGCAGGTAAAGTTGCCTCCTGAAGTGCCAACATCCCTTGTGGACACCAGTTCCAATTCTGGTTACTCCGCTTCTGATCCAGCTCCCTGCTAATATACCTGGGAAAGCAGCAAAAGATGTTCCAAGTCCTTGGGCTCCTGCATTCACATGGGTGAAAGGAAGAAGCTCCTGGCTTCTGGCTTCAGATTGGCACAGCTCCAGACATTGCAGCTATTTGGGGAGTGAACCAGCAGATGGAGGATCTCTCTCTGCCTCTGCCTCTGTCTCTCTATAACTTTGCCTTTCAAAAAAATTTAAAAGAATCTTTAAAAAATAGAAACAAACAGATGATACACACACACACACACACACACACATATATATATATATATAAAATTCCATTTACTATAGCTTCAAAATATACAAAATGCAGTGAAATAAATTTAGCATAGTGGAGCAAACCACAATATTGAAAAACACAAAATGCTATGTGGCTGCCGCGCACTAAGTTAGATCTTCCGCCTGTGGCGCCGGCATCCCAAATGGGCACTGGTTCTAGTCCTGGTTTCTCCTCTTGCAGTCCAACTCTTTGCTGTGGCCTGGGAAAGCAGTAGAGAATGGCCAAAGTGCTTGGGTCCCTCACCTACATGGGAGACCAGGAAGAAGCTCCTGGCTTCAGATGAGGAAGCTCTGGCCGTTGTGGCCATTTGGGTAGTGAACCAATGAAAGGAAGACCTTTCTCTCTGTCTCTCCCTCTCACTGTCTGTAACTCTACCTGTCAAATAAATAAATAAAATCTTTAAAAAAAAGTTATAAGCTATATATGCATCACCAAGCAAAATGCTGTTAACATGAAAACTTTCAGTAATTATCCTACATACTTCATGTAATTGCACTAATCCTCAACTGCTGAATTCTTAATAGAAATTGACAAACTAAATCTAAAACTAATAAAAAATAAAAATGACTTACATTAGGCAAAGCACTTATGAAAAAGAATAATGAGATTGTTACTCTACTTCAGTCTTACACAGCTCTGGTATGTAAAATTTTTTAAAGATACATCAATTATATAAAATTGTACTCCAGTTCTATAAAGCTACAGAAGTCAAGACAATTTTGCAGCTCAATGGTATTTGTAAAATAGGTAAAAATTGAATCAATGTATAAATAAATCCATGTTTATTATTTTCAAAAAGACATCAACATGTTCAATATTAAAATTATAAATTGGTTTCAATATTTTATATAAAATTATTGGTTTTTGGAATGAAAAGAAGAAAATAAGAACACCCATGCATTTCTCACTTGTGTATGAAAATAAAGGTGGATCACATACACAAAGGAAAATCTAGAATTATAATGTTTCAGTAGAAAACAATGTAGAATGTATTCATGACCCACAGATGGGCAAAGACAGTTTAGGTGGTACACAGAAATAAGTAGCAGACAGAAAGCAAATGTTATTTGGGTTGGTTTAAGCAGAGCTATTTTTCTTAAGATACAGTCTCATGAGTAGAACATGATCTGAAAAAGATGCAACTCCTAATGTGGACTTTGATATAGACCACTGCAATTCTCTCTTTAAATACACGTAAGGATGGGGATCTGGGTGTTCCTCTTTATAAATGCAGCGCACACACATACACACAAAGTCTTCCCACAAAATTGGAATTTTGCAGATCATGCAGCTTTTTAGCCACCATTTATATATAATTTATCATTAATCTTTATAACATTAAATATTAATGCATTTCATTTTTGTTAGTAGTATGGTATTCCACTATAGAGATGCACCATAGTTTATTTAACCAATATCCAACTTTTATATAGTCAAGCCATTGTCAATTTAGTACTCGATATAAAAGAGCCTGCAGTGAAAGTCTTTATATAAAAATCATTTCTGTCATCCTATTATTTGCTTAAGATGTATTTCTGAAACTAGAATTACAAGGTGAAAGGACATAAAATATTTGGGTTCCATATACATATTGTTCTAAAATTGTCACAGAAAATGCACAAATTTATGTTTGCAGAAACAGCATTTTCTATCATTACCTAGTTTCTTCCTACTGTAACAGACAGAGCTGTCCCTGGGAGTTTTGAAAAAGAGAGTAAAATGATCAGAAAATGAAAAAAAAAATCTGTCACTTCTATAGTAACATTGTAAAAAATAAATAAAAAATGGGAACTGCCAGAAGAGAAATTAGCATATTTTATTCAGCATAAAATATTTTATTTCCTATGCAACGGCAGTAGGTGTAAGACTCACAGGCAATAATAAAGGAGTAACAGAATTCTTGCATGAAAAGTGAGATTTTTAAACTTGAAACGTATTTTTTTAAGCTCACAGATATGCTATAGTGAGAACATAAATGGGTAACACTCATTTTTCCTTATCTCCAATATGGTCTGCAAATTCTCAATCTTTTAAAATATACCCTTAAGCTCAGATCTTATTCTAATACAGATACATACATATATTATGTGTGTGTGTGTGTGTGTGTATAAATTACAGTTCTACTACTCACACATCAATTAAAGAATGTCTTCTCTGTCCTGTAGTGAGTTTGTAGTAGACATATTTAGGTCTACTCAAAGATATTTTCCTAACTTCCTTCCAATAAGTTCACATTTTGGCAGAGTGGACACGCATTCTTCCACATGACTGGCTCTGTCCAGTAAGGATGTTCTCATTCACTCTTAGCAATCAGATGAGAGCTTGGTATGAGATACAGTAAGGCTTGATCCCTATTCAGAAGGGCTGTTTTGTGTGTGTGCGTGCGTGTGTGTGTGTGTAGAGGAAAATACATTTTTGAGAAAAAAATGTTGTGATAATGGGCTTGTATATTCAGAGTAGTAAATTTATAGAGGAATTTGCTAAAGAAACTGCATGTGTAAAGGTCTCCTCTGCAAGGCTGAAAATGTTGAATTTTCAATTTTTAAAACCATCTATAAACATTTTGATATGCCAAAATTTTTCCTAGTGTGTAATTCAAAGGGTGCTGTTAAAAATAAAAAAAAAAGGAAAATGACATAGCTTTTTAAGTATTAAATGATATAAAGATATCACAACAAAGCAGTAGGAAAAGTATTGACAGAACAAGAAATGTCATATATTTAGGATGGATCAGCAAAGTAAGAAACTGAAGATTTTTGAGTGGAGCATTTATAAATAAAGTTACCCATCAGAAGCTATAAAAGGCAAAAGTTTAAGGAAGAATGAATCACAGACTCAGACTTGAGGGCATAAAGGAGTTGTGTTGCTGAAAAGTAGAGAGTATCTCTTACATACAGAGGCTGTATCCTGTAGGTTTCTAGATATCATGGTTTAAAGTTGATATTTAGGGCACCGGGTTCTAGTCCTGATTACTCCTCTTCCAGTCCAGCTCTCTTCTGTGGCCCAGGAGGGCAGTGGAGGATGGCCCAAGTGCTTGGGCCCCAGCACCCACATGGGAGACCAGGAGGAACCACCTGGCTCTTGGCTTCAGATTGGCGCAGCGCTGGCCATAGCGGCCATTTGGGGAGTGAACCAATGGAAGGAAGTCCTTTCTCTCTGTCCCTCTCTCTCTCTCTCACTGTCTATAACTGTCTATAAATTTAAAAAAAAAGTCGATATTTAATTCTCAGTGAAGTAAGAATCAGATTTTTAAACAGGGGAATAATATGATTGACCAACATTTTTAAAAATATCCCTCTATTTGCTGAGTGGAAGTCAAGTTGTTGGTTAGAAGACCAAAGTTAAGAACTCAAGTGGGAAAATAGTTTCATTGTCTAAATAAGGGGTTATAAGCCGGCGCCGCGGCTCACTAGGCTAATCCTCCGCCTTGCGGCGCCGGCACACCGGGTTCTAGTCCCGGTCGGGGCACCGATCCTGTCCCGGTTGCCCCTCTTCCAGGCCAGCTCTCTGCTGTGGCCAGGGAGTGCAGTGGAGGATGGCCCAAGTGCTTGGGCCCTGCACCCCATGGGAGACCAGGAGAAGCACCTGGCTCCTGCCATCGGATCAGCGCGGTGCGCCGGCCGCAGCACGCCAACCGCGGCGGCCATTGGAGGGTGAAACAACGGCAAAAAGGAAGACCTTTCTCTCTCTCTCTCTCACTGTCCACTTTGCCTGTCAAAATATAAAAAATAAATAAATAAAAATAAAAATAAAAAAAATAAATAAGGGGTTATAGTGTTCAGGTCTGGGCTGCATAGTGGATAAGGAGAAAAATTAAAGTCACATAGGATTTGGCTATGTTTTGAAAAGTAAGACCTATTTTGTTTTGTTTGGGTTTGTTGGTTTGAGCATCTGTGTGAGCTGTGGTATCGTACATTGAGATACCAGAATTCTGGGAACAGAACTATTAGAGATGGATGGTAAATGAGTAATTCTTTGCTGTACATGTTAAATTTGAGATATATGTTGTATTCAGTTTCTGTTGGCTATTGTGTGAACACATAAAAGTGCATAAGTAATTGCCATACAGATGCTACGGCAGGTTAAAGTTATAAATATCCTGAGAGCTGCAATATTGGGTAATAGAAATATAATACAATAGTATCCAAATAGTTTTAGAAATAAGGCTTAGAGATGTTGAATGTCTATTTTAGATCTAAAAAACATGTTCTTGGTAATCTATTTGAACTCCTCAAACATTGATCTCAAGTTGTTTCAATGTTGAGAACATCTACTGATACTTTGTAATCTATCAAATTATCTTGGCTTAATTCAAAGTTTGGCCACATGAATTTTTCTTTTTCTAGACTTTCCCAATCTTACTTCCCTAGTGCTGCCCATCAGTACCACTAATTAGTTGGAGCCCTACCTCTGTTTTCTACAGCTGGATTGTCTTAACACCTTTTTGGAAAATCAACTGATCATAAATGCAAGGGCTTAATTATTGATCTTCAATGTGTTTTTTAATTATCTATGTGACTGTTGTGTTACATATTACAGGGCTGTTTTATCAAATTGCTGGAAGGAAACTTGAGAGAAATTTTGCAAGACACTGGCATAGGCAAACACTCCCTGAAAAACAGCCTAGAAACACAGGTAATAAAAGCAAAAATGACCAATGGCATCACATCAAGCTAAGCAGCTTCCACATTGCAAAGGAAAACAAATCCTTGATTCACTGTGAGTGATTTTTGTATAAGGTGTAAGGTAGGGGTTTTGTCATAGTTCTGCATGCATAGGTCTAATTTTCCCAACACCATTTGTTGAACAGACTGTTCTTTCTCTGGGGATTGATTTTAACTTGTTTGTCACAGATTAGTTGGTTGTAGCTGAATGGATTAATTTCTGGGATTTCTGTTCCCTGTCATTGGTTCACATAGTTTATTTTCATGCCAACACCAGGCTCTTTTGATAATAACTGTCCTGTAGTATGTCTTGAAATCTGTTATTGTGATGCCTTTGGCTTTGTTTTGGTTGTTTAAGATTATTTTATTTATTTGGAGTCTCCTTTGTTTCCATGTAAATTTTAGCATTGTTTTTTCTAGATCTGACAAGAATGTCCTTAGTATTTTGATTGGTATCACATTGAATCTCTAAATTGCTTTGGGTAGTATTGCCATTTTAAGGGCATTATTTTTTGTAATCCAGAAGTTGGAAGATTTTTCAATTTTTTGTCTTCTTCTATTTATATCTTTAATGTTTTATAATTATCATTGTAGAGAACATTCTCATCTTTGGTTAAATTTCCAAAGTAGTTAAAATGTTTTGTAACTATTGTGAATGGTACTGATCTTACAAGTTCTTTCTCAGCCATGGCACTGTTTACGTATAAGGATATCTCAATCACTATAGGATAGGATGTATAGTACTTGTAACTACCAATCTCTACAACCTCAAGGCCTACTAAATATGCCATTAAAATGATGATAATGTACTTAGACCTCTTAAATATGTTGTCTCATTGTGTATGATTTCTTGTGTTTTTTATCTGTGTAAGAGTTCCTTTCTTAAACTCTTAGTTTATCACCAAATAAACGTCTATGAAATATGACCTCAAACATCATAAAATACATTTTACCCACATCTCATGTATTTACCTATATTTGTATGTTAACTATACACACTTTTAACATGCCTCTATTGTTGCATTTCTAGCCATAACATAGGGTTGACTCTATTAATGAGTTGTGAGCTACATGAAGGGAAGGCCATTGACTTACTATTCTATCCCTTTTATGGAGCCATGCTCATAGTAAGTGGGTGGTAACAATTTGGCTAAATGCTTTAAATAACAACTTTTTTCTGTATTTTTGTTTAAGCATCTTATTTCACAGAAATGTAAAAAAAAACTTTAATATTTCATTACTTATTTAATCTTTCCCTTATCCATTTGACTGGACAAGTTTATTGGATTTTCTCAGTATTTTTAGATTTGGATAATTTTTAAATTTGGTAAACTTGTCAAGGTAAAGTGTTGCTAATAGTATTTTCCCAGAGCGAAAGTGCAGATTCTGGCCAAGTTCTGAGGATTTGATATAATCTAAGAGGGAGACAATATTTTTAGGGCAAAAAGAAATCAGTGGCTGGCATACACTATATGAATCAGGACAGATCCTCAGATACATAGCCAGATCCTCCACAGGAAATAATTCTGTGATCAGGTGTTTGAAGATCATGCCCAGTGAGAGTAAGATAATATGCATCAAACACAACATCAATTTTTCTCTTAAGATACTTGCCATATTTTGAGTCTCCATGGAATGAGAGAAGTGTGAGAAAATGAAAGGGCAGATTTGAGCCCTCCCTGGTCTCTCAGGTTTGAGAAGGCAAATGCTGTTATCCTCCCAAATACGAGTTTTGAAGTTCTATGAAATCACAGCTATGATGACATTTTGCAAAATTGTAACCCAGCCTATGTAATAAAATGTTTTGTGGTATCAGCTGATCAATACAATTGATTACAAAAGAAAAGTGAACTATAGAAGTGATCCCTGAAAACTGGAAAATATTATACTTAGCAAAATAATCCAGTTCCAAAAAGACAAATACCATATGTTCTCCCTGATCTGTGGTAACTAATAGAGTACCTAAAAGGTAATCTATAGAAGTGAAACTGACACTCTGAGATGCTATGACTTTGAATGGCCCTTGTCTCAGCAGTGGAGGAAATTTCTTTTTTATACTATTAGTTGAACCCTGTACTTAGTGTAGGGTTAATCTTAATCTTATTTGTATAAAGTTAATTGAGTGGCCTGCACTGTGGCACAGTGAGTTAAAGCCCCATTCTGCAGCACTGGTATCCTATATGGGCGCTGGTTTGAGTCCCAGCTTCTTCATGTCCTGTCCAGCTCTCTGCTATGACCTGGGAAAGCAGCAGAGAATGGCCAAAGTGCTTGGGCCTCTGCAATCATGTGGGAGATCCAAAAGAAGCTCCTGGGTCCTAGCCTTGGCCTGGCACAGCCGCAGTCATTGTAGCCATCTGGAGAATGAAACAGTGGATGGGAGACCTCTGTTTCTCTGTCTCTACCTGGTTCTGTAATTCTGCCTTTCAAACAAATAAAATAAACCTTTTTAAAAAACAAAGTTAATTTAAAATAGATCTTAGTAAAAAATAAGAACAGCGTAGGAGAGGGAGGAGGAAGAAAGGTGGGATTGTGGGTGAGAGGGAGGGTGTGATGGGAAGAATAACTATGTTCCTAAGTTTGTATTTATGAGATGCACAAAGTTTATATATCTTAAATATAAAGTTTCTAGAGAAAAAAAGAAAAAAAATTCTGAAGAAAAATAACACCACCAAAACTTTTGTAGCCTTCTAATATAAAACATACTTCATATAATAATTTTGAAAATCAAGTTGTGTGATAATAGGCAAAATTTACCAAAACCAAAGAGAACAAACCAAATAGAAGTATATCACAGATTTTCCAGATATTTTAATGTCATTGAAAGGCTTTTAAATATATACTCTAGAAAGTTTTAAAAATAGAGCAAAATGTGGAAAATTGTATGAAAAAGAAAATGTCCTAAGACATCTTAAACATACAAAATAATATAAATAACAATCTAGAAGTGGAAAAGTATAATATCAGACACTAAGAACTCATTGCATGCATTTTTCCTAGACCACATTAGTAAATTTACATAACATTATCAGAAAATTTCCAAATGGTAGCACAGGGAGGAAAAGGAATGGGAGAACAGAAAATAATAGAAACATATGGTACACTGTGTGAAACAAAATGAACAGATTTACAAGAAGAAAAAGACAACTTGACAATGATATATGGAATTTCAGTATATTTCTCTCAGTAATTTTTAAAACCAAAAAGAAACAAAATCAGAGAACATAAAATTTAAGCACAGCTAACAAATGTGAATTGATAGAGTGACAAACTATAATTTTTCTCAAAATTCATGTGAATCTTTATTAAAATAAATCAAACATAATAATATGCATGCTGAAATTTTTTACAGGATCAAACTCATAAAAGTTTTACCACAGTGGAATAAAATTAAACTAACAAAAATGGTTACTAGAAAACATTCAAGGGGCCAGCGCTGTGGTGCAGTGGGTAAAGCTGCCGGCTGCAGTGCCGGCATCCCATATGAGCGCCAGTTCTAGTCCTGGTTGCTCCACTTCCGAACCAGTCTGCTATGGCCTCGGAAAGCAGTAGATGGCCCGAGTCTTTGGGCCCCTGCACCCATGTGAGAGATCTGGAAGAAGCTCCTGGCTCCTGGCTTAGGAGCAGCCATCTGGGGAGTGAGCCAGCGGATGGAAGACCTCTGTCTGTGTCTCTCTCTGACTTTGCCTCTCTATTTCTCTGTCTTTCAAATAAATAAAATAAATATTTGAAAAAAAAAAACAAATATCTGTAACCTTCAGTTACTTAAGGATTAAATGCAAACTAACAATAAAAATATGAAATATTTGAAACTAAACCCGAAGGAAAGTAAAATATAACATTACTTGTTGAATGGTGAAAATAAGTGATTAAGTAATGCATTTATGGCTTAGAATAAATGCATTAGAAAGCATAAGCTAAAAATTAATAACCTGGCTGTCAAATCAGAAAATGAAAGAATACCATGTCAAAATTTAAAAATTCAGATGTGGACATTGGGCCTTGAGGTAATTGGATTACCTGGGTTTGAGCTCCAATTAGAGCTCTCAATTTCAGCATCCTGCCAGTGCTAATTGTAGGAAGCAGTAGGTGATAACTCAAGGAGTTTTGGCCTCAACAACCATATGGAAAACCTAGACTGAGTTCCCACTTCTCACATTTGGCTCTGCTCAGTGCAAGCCTTTGTTGGAATTTTGTGAGTGAACCAGGAGATGGGAGCTACCTCCTTTTATGTCTTTCATTCTTTTTGATTTTAAAGTAATCTTCAAAAATAAAAATAAAATAAAATAAATGGAAGAAAGTCAACAAAAGCAAAACAAATACAAAAGAAAGTGGTAAAATACAAAAATTGCAAGCACAAAATGGTATTTAAAATTGGTAATGGAATTCATAAATGCTTACTTGTTATAATTAAGATGCAAAATTGAAAAATCACAGCTTACCTAAAGTGACAGAAGAAGATGTAGACAATCTAGAGTTTTACGACTGGTAAGTATCCTTAATCCATTATGAAACACTTTTCCATAGTAACAACTTCAAGTCCTATGAATTCTCTGATGCATTCTTTAAAAAAAAAAAAAAAAAAGATTTATTGGCTGGCGCCGTGGCTCACTTGGCTAATTCTCCACCTGCAACGCCAACACCCGATACAGACGCCAGGTTCTAGTCCCGGTTGCTCCTCTTCCAGTCCAGCTCTCTGCTGTGGCCCAGGAGGACAGTGGAGGATGGCCCAAGTGCTTGGGTCCCTGAACCTGCGTGGGAGACCAGGAGGAAGTACCTGGCTCCTGGCTTTGGATCGGCATAGCGCCGTCCATAGTGGCCATTTGTGGAGTGAACCAACGGAAGGAAGACCTTTCTCTCTCTCTCTCTCTCTCTCTCTCTCTCTCTCACTGTATATAACTCTACATGTCAAATAAAAAAATTAAAAACAATTTACATATATAACAATTAACAGATAAACATAACTTTCAGGCAACAGATCCTTTTAGATACCATGTATGTATCATGAGTAATACTGAGATGCTGTTAGTACTAAGTACTTTCTCTCTGTCTCTCATTGTCTATAACTCATGCTGTACTTTTTTTTTTTTTTTTTGACAGGCAGAGTAGATAGTGAGAGAGAGAGAGAGAGAGAGAGAGAAAGGTCTTCCTTTTGCCGTTGGTTCACCCTCCAATGGCCGCTGCGGCCAGCGCATCGCACTGATCCGAAGCCAGGAGCCAGGTGCTTCTCCTGGTCTCCCATGCGGGTGCAGGGCCCAAGGACTTGGGCCATCCTCCACTGCCTTCCCGGGCCATAGCAGAGAGCTGGCCTGGAAGAGGGGCAACCGGGACAGAATCCGGCACCCAAACCGGGACTAGAACCTGGTATGCCAGCGCTGCAAGGTGGAGGATCAGCCTGTTAAGCCACAGCGCCGGCCAGAATTATAATATTTTATACAACATTTTTATTTTACTTGCAAGGCAGGATGAGAGGAGAGAGAGAGAGGGAGAGAGAGAGAGAGAAAGAGAGAGAGAGAGAGAGAGAGAGAGAGACTCCCTTCTATTGACTGCTTCCCAGATAGCCCACAACAGCTCTGGCTGGGCCAGGCTGAAGTGAAGCTGAGAACTGGGAACTAGCTAGGTCTCCCATGTGGGTGACAGGGACACAGCTACTAGAGCCATAACCTGCTGCCTCCAAAGATTTTGGAGTGGAAATAGGACCCAAATACAGGCGCTCTGATATGGAATATGGGCATCCCAAGTGGTTTCTAAACCATTATACTGAACACACATCCCATATGATGGTTTTAAAATTATTCAAAACTCAAAGTGGAGAGTGTGTGTATAGCCTCACAGTTAATATACACACATTCCACAAAGGGGTATTTAGGTTTAATTCCCAACTTCAACTCCTGATTCCTGCTTTGTGCTGGTGAGGATGCTGGGAAGCTCAATTATGGCTCAAGCAATTGGGTTCCTGCCACCGACATGGGAGGTCTGAGTTATATTTCCGGTTTCTGGCTCCTGTTTCTGGCTCCTCCAGCCAAGACATGTTCCATATATCTAGAAGCTGGACCAATAGATGAGCTTTCTCTCTCTCAAAAAATTTTAAAAATATAAAATATAATTTAGAAAAAAACTCCTTACAATTATATGTATCACATATACAAATGAAAACCAGAGGTCCATCTTAAGATAATAAAAAATACATTTTATAAAGTCAACACCTGCTTGTGATAAAAAATAATCAGTATAATGTATTTTAATAAATATTTTCAGTCTTAAAAAAAAAAAAAAACTTGCTATTCTGTGTAACGGTGCTTTGAAACCCTTCCTTCTAATGTGAGAACAAGAGGGTTGCTCATTAAGATCTCTCTTTTAAAAAAGATTTATTTATTTATTTGAAAGTTAGAGATAGAAAGAGAGAGAGAGAGAGAGAGAGAGAGAGAGAGAGAAAGAGAGACATCCTACATCCACTGCTCCACTTCCCAAATGGCTGCAATGGCATGGATGGACTGGTATAGGCCTAATTCAGAAACCAGAAGTTTGCTCTGGGTCTCCCACATGGGTGCAGGGGCCCAAGCATTTGGACCACCTGCTGCTGCATTAAGAGGCATATCAGAAGGGAGCTGGATCAGAAGCAGAGCAGGCTGGCGCCGCGGCTCAGTAGGCTAATCCTCTGCCTTGCGGCGCCGGCACACCGGGTTCTAGTCCCAGTCGGGGCACCGATCCTGTCCTGGTTGCCCCTCTTCCAGGCCAGCTCTCTGCTGTGGCCAGGGAGTGCAGTGGAGGATGGCCCAAGTTCTTGGGCCCTGCACCCCATGGGAGACCAGGATAAACACCTGGCTCCTGCCATCGGAACAGCGCGGTGTGCTGGCCTCAGCGCGCTTACCGTGGCGGCCATTGGAGGGTGAACCAAAGACAAAAAGGAAGACCTTTCTCTCTGTCTCCCTCTACTGTCCACTCTGCCTGTCAAAAAAAGAAAAAAAAAAAAAAAAAAGAAGCAGAGCAGCTGGGACCCGAATCAGTGCTCATATGAGTATCTGCACTGCAGGTGGAGGAGTAATCCTCTATGCCACAGCATAGGCCCCAAGATCTCTTTTGTATTGAATTGAAATTCACAGACAGTATCTAAGGAAAACTGTAAAATTTACATATGTTGAAAAGAAATAGTAAATCTGTCACTATTTGTAGGTAAACTGATTTTGCATTTATAAAATACAGAAGCCGGGGCTGGCTCTGTGGCTTAGTGAGTACAACCACCTCCTGTGATGCTCATATCCCATATGAGAGCCAGTTCGGTCACAGCAGCTCCACTTCTGATCCAGATCTCTATTAATGTGCCTGGGAAAGCAGTGGAATACAGCCCAAGTGCTTTGGCCTTGGAGCTCATGTGGGAGAACTGGGAAGAAACTCCTTGCTCATGGCTTGTTCATGGCCTAGCCTTGGCTGTTGAGGCCTTTTGGGGAGTGAACCAATGGATGGAAGTCTCTCCCTCTCTGTAACTCTGGCTTTCAAATAAATAAAGTAAATCTTAAAAAAAAATATACAGAAGCTATGCAATTAAGCTATTAAAATAAATGAATAATCTTAGATTGCCATTGATATAAAATCAATGTAACTGTGTTTCTATATATTAGCCATTAACAAATAAAAATGATTTTTCAAAATACCTTTACCTTAGCACCAATAAAATAATTTCAAACCTGTATGCTGAAAGTCCTATAAATTATTCCTCTGATAAATTAAAGAGAGTAAAATCATTGAGAAGTTATCTGTAAATTCAATGAAATTCCAAACAAATGTAGTTTGCATTATGGAAGTTAACAAGCTGAATTTAAAGTTTATATGAAAATGTAAATGAGGTAGATCTAAACTTTGTATTTTAAATAATAAGAAAAGTGCATTTGGCAGTTATATAGCTAAATTTTAAATTATATTATAAAACCTCAATAATTAAGACAATGAAATATTGGAGCAAATATAGACAAATTAACCATTAAATCAAATACAGAATAAAAAACACCAATGATTAAACATTCATCCAATTAATCACATAGACTCCACTGTAATTTAGTGGAGAATGGATGGCTTTTGCAATGATTATCCTAGAAAAATAAAATATATATTATGAAAACTAATTAACCGTTGTCATTAACTAATACATAAACACAAGTGACATGGATCATACACCTAAATGTGGAAGTTAATATTAAAACTATTTCAAATGCAGAAAAATTTCTTAACTTACAATACACATCATTTTCTAAAACAGAACACAAAATTTATTATACATAAAAATATTAATAATGTATGTTTAATTAAAATTAAAAATATTTACTTACCATATAGCATCTTTTGGTATATGAAAATTCAAGCTAAGAACTAAGAGAATACAATATCAATGCACATTGTGTTAAAGGACTAAAATTTATAATATACAAAAAATTACTAAACATCAGTTAAAAGAAGACCAACAATCTAACACAAATATTTGGCAAAGTACAGGAAAGCAGGCCTTTCTAAGGGAGAATGTCTAAGTATAAAACATTAGCTAACATTCAGGAAATGCAAATGAAAATGAATATGAAATATAAAAGTACCACTCTCATAATATCTTAATTAAAAGGATCCACAGCACTATATGTGGAGAAAGATATGAAGTAATTGCCCATGCTGATGGGACTGTTCTTTCTTTTTTTTTTTTTTAAGATTTACTTATTTGAAAGGCAGAGCTACAGAAAGGCAGAGACAAAGAGAGAGATCTTCCATCTACTGGTTCACTCCCCAGATGGCCGCGTTGGCCAGAGCTAAGCCGATCCAAAGCCAGGATCCAGGAGTAACCTCAAAGTCTTCCACACAGGTGCAGGAGTCCAAACAATTGGGTCATCTTCCACTGCCTTCCCAGGCCGTAGCAGAGAGCTGTACTGGACATGGAGCAGCAGGGTTTTGAACAGGCACCCATACGGGATGCCAGCACTGTAGGTGGCAGCTTTACCCACTATGCCACAGTGCTGGCCCTGGGATTGTTCTTTGAAAATCGTTTCTCAGTACCCATTCAAACTTCACACATTATGACTCCTGTGATCCAGTATTTGTAATTCTTAAGCATGTATTCAATGGAAATTAGATTATAACCCTACATTCTCCCAGAAAATGATACAATGAAATACTATAAATAAACAAAAATAAACTACTGATATGCTCAATAATATAGATGAATCTCACAAATGAAAGGTTGAATGGGAAAAGCCAAAAACAAAGATATATCTATTTTTTAAAATGATTTATTTATTTGAAAACAGAGTTACAGAGAGAGAGAAGGAGAGGCAGAGAGAGGGACAGAGAGGTCTTCCATCCACTGGTTCACTCCCCAGATGGCCGCAATGGCTGGAGCTGCGCTGATCCAAAGCCAGGAGCCAGGAGCTTCCTCCGGGTGTCCTAAATGAGTACAGGGGCCCAAGGTCATCTTCTACTGCTTTCCCAAGCCATAGCAGAGAGCTTGATAAGAAGTGGAGCAGCTGGGACTTGAACTGGTGCCCACATGGGATGCTGGCACTTCAGGAGGTGGCTTTACCCACTTTGCTCCAGCGCAGGCCCCAAAGATGTATCTATGTAATACAGATACACTGCTTATTGCTATGAGGATTTTTCAAAAAGCTTCATGAGAAATTCATATTATAAAACTATGCCTCATTTTCCAAAAAGGCATCAGAATAAACATATTTAGTACTTTTTCAACAAACATAAAGACAATAGTTATATGTTTAATTTTATTTATTTATTTAAGAGACAAAGGTATAAAAAAAAAGAGAGAAAGAATGGAAATTCTCCTATCCACAGATTCACTCCTCAAATGCCTGCAATGGTCATAGCTGGACCAGGATCTGGAAACTCAGTCCAGGTTTCACATCTGAGTTGCAGAGACCCAAATACTTGAACCATCATTTTCTACCTGCCAGGGTGCACAATAGTGAGACACAAGAATCAAGAGCAGAGCTGATTTGAGCCTAGGCACGCTTATATGGAATGAAAGCATTTCAACATCTTAACCATTATGACATATGTCCACCTCAAGTTTCTACAACCTTTTAAAGTAGTCCTTGCTAAGTATCATATATATTCTATGCTAGAGGTGGCATATTAACAACAAAGTGTTACCTAGGTGCTGTAATACCAAGTTGGCTAGGGTAATGGTTAATTGGAGCTAGACATTAGCAAGTATTCATATATCTTTATACATTAAGACTTCTGAACTGTACAGTGCATATTGTTCTACATTACAAAGTTTGCTAAAATAGATAAATTTGAAATTTACATACATGATAAATCCAGTCAGTCTAAATTCACTTTACTTATGGGTGGAGGAGCCTGATTTCCAAACCTAATGGCCTTTCATTTACATTCATTCCCTTTTTCAAACAATCTTCCTATTGTATCAGCTCTTCAAGATCCTGGACCTTCTCTTTTCCCTGTTTCTCCTTTCACAACCCAGAGTTATTCACTCAATTATTTGAAGCCCCCAGTGAAAGACATAGCCATTGACATTATGAGTATGATTTATAGTTCTTAATTGCTTCTATTTTAACAGCTATTAATAATTTTCCCTGAAGAGATTGAATGCCTAGCCTTTCACCTGGAAATACCTAATGGCATAGATCACATTGAAAATAATAACTTGGTTTTAAAAATGTAAAAGAAAGGACTATTTCTGTCCTTATTATATCATGTGGTCATTTCCATAGGTGGGCAAAATACTAACTTAAAAATGTAACCACTTTTCACTAATCAGTTAATTGTCAAAAGACTCAGTACATTTATGCTGCTAAACTTCAAATGTGCATACATACACTCACACATACCTCAAAAAGTTAAAGGAAAAATGGAATTAAGATAATTTTTTCTGGTGTAATTTTTGAAATTCATGCATGTTTTTCATAATATTTATTTTAAATCAATGGTTTCAAAACCCTTCCATACATATGTGTACATCTATATATATTTGCATATATATATGAAATTTGTTTTCACAAAGGAGTTACAAATAGCAATTAGTAGTAACATCTCTGTATAGCTGCCCATGTCTACTAAATACAATCAAATCTAGAAAACCAGGGTAGAACAGAAGTCAATGTCAGCACCAGCTAATCACAGACATAACCTACTTTCAGTGACTGGCCTTCAAATTTGTTTTTGAGTAAAGAAAGCAGAGGGTAACTATCCCCATTAGTCAAGGAAATAACACCTCTTCTATGACTAAATCTCCATAGGCTTCTTATAAGTGATTTGGCTGATACTATGTAAGTAACAGAATATATGCAATAATATAGTTAGTGCTCTTGAAACATCACATGTATGTTTCTTATTGTGGTAATGACTTTCAAAAATCCAAGGACATAACTTGGGAACATAACTTTGTGAAGGTAAAACGCTTTTTTTTAAATTTAATGCACTTTGACAAATCATCATAATTAAAAGTTAGAATTCCTAGAAGAATCACTAAAGACACTGTTCCTTAAATAGCTGGCCTAATGAGGACTCCCAACAGCATGAAACCAAGCGTATCCTTTGAAGTTTTCTGTATTTGTCCAAACCTCTGAATGAGAAGACAATGGAGCAGAGAAACAACCTCAGATCAAGCTGCAACATGGAACAGTCATCACTGATCAGCCACCCAAATATAACATGACAGAGAAATACATTTGTGTTGATGAAACTGCATGGAGTGATGAGGTCGCTAGTCTTTGAGCAAATCCAATAAATACAGTAAATATGTTGGCAGAATGTCTTTGAAAAATGAAATAGTTATCTAAAGTGGTATATAATTAAGATCTAGAAATAAATTATTATTTTTAAATCCAGATAAAATGCTGTATACATTCACAAAAGAATAAAATAAATATACTTGCTTATTATTAGCTGCAAGTACCTTAGACATTTTAAATATGTTCTTTGAATTAAAAGACTAAATAAATATCTGAAAGAGTTATGTCTAAGAATAATTGTGTGTTAATTAAAGAGTTCAACCAATAGTATTAAGTAGAACAAAAATACTAATGGGAATAAAATAGTAAGTTGTTCTTTGACAGTCAGAACAAGGGCTGATCAAATCATTGTTCCTCATAGTGTCCATTTCACTTCAGCAGGTTTCCATTTAGGTGCTCGGTTAGTTGTCACCAATCAGGGAGAACATATGATATTTGTCCCTTTGGGACTGGCTTAATTCACTCAGCATGCTGTTTTCCAGATCCTCCATTTTGTCGCAAATGACCAGATTTCATTTTTTTTTCTACTGCTGTATAATATTCTATAGAGTACATATCCCATAATCTCTTTATCCAGTCTACTGTTGGGAATAAGAGAGGAAGTACAGTGTGTACAGTTTGGCACATGCTCAATCAGACTTGCCCGAACGGTAGAGTTAGAAACCTGCCAGGGGATTCCAATTCAATCCCATCAAGGTGGCATGTACCAATGCCATCTCACTAGACAAAGTGATCAGTTTCAGTTCATAATTGATCATAATGATCAGATTAAGAGTCAAAGGGATCACACAAACAAGACTAGTGTCTGCTAATACTAACTGAAAGAATTAAAAAGGAGAGAATGATCCAACATGGGAAGCGGGATACACAGCAGACTCATAGAATGGCAGATGTCCTAAACAGCACTCTGGCCTCAGAATTAGCCCTTAACTCATTCAGATCAGGCTAAAAAACCCATGAGAGTATTTCAGGCATGGAAAGCCAAGACACTCTGGCCAAAACAAAACAACAACAACAACAACAGCTGACCTAAATGAAAGATCTCTGTGAGTGGGATCCCAGTGGAAAGAACAGGCCTTCAAAGAAGGTGGTACCTTTCTCTGCAGGGAGGAGAGAACTTCCACTTTGACTATGGCCTTGTCTAAATAAGATCAGAGTTGGTGAACTCAAGAGGCTTCCATAGCCTTGTCAGCTCATGACAAGAGCCTTGACTGATTACTGATGTCATAAATAAGAGTGTCAATTGTTAAATCAACAACAGGAGTCACTGTGCACTTACTCCTCATGTAGAATCTCTGTCCTCAATGTGTTGTTCAATGTGAATTAATGCTATAATTAGTACTCAAACAGTATTTTACACTTTATGTTCTGTGTGGGTACAAACTGTTGAAATCTTTACTTAGTATATACTAAATTGATCTTCTGTATATAAAGATAATTCAAAATGAATCTTGATGAAGAATGGGATGGGAGAGGTAGTGAGAGATGGGATGGTTGCGTGTGGGAGGGAAGTTATGGGAAAAAAAGCTGCTATAATCCAGAAGTTGTACTTTGAAAATTTATATTTATTAAATAAAAGTTTTAAAAAAGAAAGTTTAAATAAATAAATATTTTAAAATAAAAAAAAGAATTATGTCTAACATTTTACAGGTAAGTCTATGTGGACACAGTTTCCATAGTTCGCAGTCCGTAATATAGGAGGGATGAAATGTGAGCCCAAGTATTCCTGATTCAAAATTTTAAGTTTGATTTGTTGTTCTACGCCATATTGAAAGGTCTCTTATCCAACCAACCAATGTTAATTTTATAACAATACCTAAAATGTGATAAACTAAGCTTGCTGGAGTTCCTGGGATCAAGTTCCACCTCTAGTTCCAATCCAACTTCCACTAAGGCTCCTGGGAGACAGCGGGTGATGATGGCTCAAGTACTTGGAGTCTGGCCACTCATGTGGAAGATCCAGATGGAGTCCCTGGCTCCTAGCTTTGAAATGTTCATTTTTGGGAATCAGAAAACTCAGTAAAGCAGAGTCCAACACTGAAGTACACCACTGGAAGTCTCTATAGTATCACTGCCAGTTAAATCAGGATCTGTGCAGTTCAGTTCTAGTGTATCTATCACACAAGGATTCATTATGTTTCCCTCCTTTGCTGCTAATTTTATTCTCTTCCAAGTACCACTTTCAATTCATTTTTGTTCCTGTATTTGTCATGTCCTTATCTGACAATTTTAGTTTCCTAAATACTTGCTTATCAGTTTGGATCAGCAACCACCATTGAATTCATGCTTGCTTGTCTCAGGTAATATGTCTCCAGTGTAGATCTAGGCTTTTATATATATAGTAAATATTAATATTGATTATTAATATATATTAATATATAGATCTAGGCTTTTATATACATATAGGCTTTTATACACATATATATCCTTTCTATATGCCAGAAAACAAATTAAATATATTATGCGTATTGTTTTATGAAAACCTTACACATTGAAAGATAAATGCGACTATAATGACCAATACAGAAATGATAAAGCTATGATTTAAAATCAGGTACAAACCCTAAACTCCTGATATTTCCCCTAAAAACTGATTATTGCTGTCCTATGTAGGAAAGATTATGTAACCACAAATAACTTACATTCTCTGAGTTTTCACTTGATGTTCCCATAGAAATGGAAGGTGGAAATAATAGTCTGTGTACCTTCCCCTTTACAGTACCCTATTAATTTTATTTCTGACACAGTAGAAGCCAGCAGTTATCCAAAAATAAATATTGATTTTCTTCTGTTTTTCTTGATTTATTTGAAAGATAGAGTTAGAGAGGTAGAGACAGAGAAAGGTCTTCCATCTCCTGGTTCCCTCCCTAGATGGCCACAATGGCTGGAGCTGCACCGATCCAAAGCCAGGAGCCAGGAGCTTCTTCTGGATCTCCCATGTAGGTGCAGGGGCCCAAGCACTTCGGCCATCTTTCACTGCTTTCCCAGGCCATAGCAGAGAGTTGGATGAGAAGAGGAGCAGCTGGGATTAGAACTGGCGCCCACATGGGATACCGGCACTTCAGGCCAGGGTTTTAACCCACTGCATCACAGCGCCTGTCCCTAAATATCAATTTCTCAAAATGATGTGAGTGGATTGAAATATTGCCAAGGAGAATAGCTGAATCCTATCTCAAGAACTATCTGTACCCACAGGGTGATGTCCCTCACCTTACAACCATACTGTTTGTCTATGCCAAGACCTGGGCTGACAACTTTGGACCCAAGATGCAGAATTTCTGAAAGTATGCACCCTCTCATCTTACTTTACTGACATATCCATTAACTTCTGTATAGAAGTTATTTTCCATTTTTTATTAAATTTTGGGGAGTAATATATTCAAGTAAAATAAAACAATATCATTTCATGAGAAGACTCTATTGTTCTTTCACAAGTATAAGCATAAATCAAAATTAAATTAATAAAATTTTTATTATGCCTTCATTTTGGAATAATGCAATTCAATTAAGTGTACTGCCTTCCAAAATAAACATGAACTATTTATATTTACACTATAACAACTGAAACCAACACCATATACAAAATAAGAAGGAAGAATGCCAGTGACTGATCTGTTGAATCTTTGCATGATTTTTCTATTTGATCATCTTGTATATGATGTTGCCCAATTTAATCAAATCTCCATGTGGAACTGGGAGAGACTTTTCAAATGTTAAATCATTCAGTTGGGAGATGAAGAAGTCTAAAAAGACAAGTACAGTAAAGTCTAATTGATTATTTTTTTTAATGTGGCTATTAGTGTTTAAGTAGCAAATGGCTTACATGTTGAGCCATTTTTAGACTTGTTAGTTGAACTTCAGAGGTATTTTGTTGCCTCATGCTTAAATTTCAGAGGGGAAATAAAAATTGCTTGGATTCAAAATAGCTTAACAATGACCTTCTGAAACCTCTGAAGAGAAGAGGTGGAGGGCAAAGACAGGGATAGGATGATGTAATTTGTGTATTGAACACACCAGCATTTATGTGATGAACTACTAAGCTGTTGTTTTACTCTTCACGTTGGTTAAAGGTGGTAACATTCTTGAGAAACTATCCTGTTTTCAAAAGTATTTAAGTCTATTACAACAAAATAATAATTTAAAAGAAGCCTGTGTATTTAAAGGGGAATGAAAGTCATATTTTTGAAATTATAAAAAAATAAAATAAAACTCTTCAGTTAGGTTAGCACTGTCATTTTAAGTCCATGCACTTTAATGTACCCTTCAGCAGCTGCCATAGCCTGTCTCCTGATAACTTCCTAATGCCCACCTACCTTAAGTCTCTATTGTACTCTACATTGCAGTCGTATGGAACAAATGCCACAGATATTTCTACATATATTGTAGCAACATATGTATAAAGATCTGATAAAATAACTTTGAGTAAGATAATTATCTTGGTCAAACATGCTGTCTCCATTAAGTGGCTGTAACTTAAAAACATTAACTGTTGATAAGAAGCCAGATTCTACTGTTCCTTTGTAATTAAAACAAGGACCTCTTCAATAGTTAAAAACATATTTGCGTAACACAAATGAGCAAGCATTAAGACTGAGAAAGAAAAAGTATGTGTATATTTTATTTAAACAATTTAGAAATATTGACATCTTGCATGTGACACTAAAAAGTTTAGCCATATTCTATTATAAATATAGATAAATAAGAAAGCACTACAAAGAAATGTTAAGGCATTGTTTATAACACGTAGAATCTTATTTAAAATCTTGTACTTCAAATATACATGACAAGGCTTCTAGTTTCAGCTCCCATATATGGAGACAGGAAATAGTCTGTCCTTAAGACAAAGATAAAACTGGAAAGACTGAAAACTAATCACTTTTCTTGGACCTCTTAAGGAACTAAGAATGCAAGGCAGATTGTCACCTTAGAACCTGGGGACAGAGGTGAATCCAGAGCCCCAGAGGAGATTCATTTTCCTGCAAAAGGAACTTGTGGAGATGAAGACATTTACAGGAATGCTGAAGTCAGAATTTTGGTGAAATCCTGGACGATGAATGTGAAATAGCTGAGGCTGAGAAACTCTTGCACTCGTAGAAAGGTTTCATACTTCCGCATGTTGGACTTTACCCTCAGGAACTCTATAAAGCTTTCAGAGCAATGATCTAAGAACAGTCCTTTCATGTTCAATGCAGGGGTGAGGGGACAGTGATCGTTATGATTTTATCCAAGTCATTTCTACCAGGAGAAATGACTATTCCAGAGTTTTATTTTGATTAACAGAGGGATATTTTTCTCATTCTGGTCCCCAGTAGCCTTCCTGTCTCAATAAATAGAGGGGAAAAACAGTCATTACCGTGGAGAAAAGCATGAGAGGGTCACAGTGCCAAGATCAAGGCCACTAAAATAAAAAGTGTTAAATAAGATTATCAGAATTATTTCCCTCCCCCAAACCTATCACCACACTAACCCTGCATTGTTGTATAGAAACTGTAGTACAGCTGAAAGAGCTCCAAAGTGCAGACTCCACGTCCAGAGGAAAATGTTGGAAAGTCCAAAGTGAAAGGAGAAGATAAAATCAATGACTGTAGAGGAATTTCAGTTCCCTGGCACCCAAAGCTGTAACAAGCATTAAATATATCCAAACACATGTCTGTGTTTACATGAATATTCATATTAAAGGCCTACTTGCCTCAGATTCTACTATCTTACACAACAAATATGACCTTCAACAAACAAAACTGTCAATATATAAAAAGGGAAAATAAAAATTGAAGGAACAAAGAGCAGTATAGTTTCATGTATAACACATTAGAAATATATAGATGTTTGAAATAACAATGATTACATTTTCAAAGCCTAATGGAAAAAGACAACATGTAAAACCAGATGGATAATCTAAGCAATAAAATTGAAACTCTAAGAAAAAAATGAAAATGAAATGCTAGAAATTAAACAGCCTTGTTACAGAAAATGAAATTTTTTTTGTATATACATGAATAGAGTTGGCATAGCTAAGAAATAAGTAAGTTTGAAGATGTGCCAATAGAAACTTCCAAAAAAGAAAGAAAAAAATGAAACAAAACCAGAACTTTTAAAAAGTGTGGGAAAAAAACTCAACTTATATATACTTAAAATATCAAAATGGAGAAAGAAAAAAATAAACATTTGATATATAATAGCAACTGAGCACTTTTCAAAATGAAAGAAAGATATAAGAACTCAGGGTTAAACAAGAATGAGTTGAAAACATGAGTACAATCGCAAGCAAACAAAACAACTACATCTGTACATTACAGACTAAAACTTCACAAAATCAAAGACAAAGTGAAAATATTGAAAGGACTCAGAACAGAGCAGCACCTTTACTACAGAACAACAAAGGCAGGGAACTCATCAGAAACCATGTAAGCATGAAGGAAAATGGCTGGAATATTAAAGCACTGAATGAAGAACCACTAATTTGCAATCACCAACATTATGCTTTAAACAGACAATATCTGTGGCCATGTGAGCAATTACAGAAGTAAGGGCAGTAGCTGTTCTGCTATTCCCCTTTAATTTGTTATAAGTGTATTTGTGTGTCTATGCATACGTACAAAAATCTTGTCTTCTTCCTTCTCTATTCCCTATCATGTAACAGAAAATGTATTACAACTTCTGGGGAAGAGGTTAACGTGTTTTCAATTCTGCTCTGGAGAGTCACATCATATCAGATAAAATTATGACCTTGATACTGTTTTGATTTAGAGATTAATTATGAATTAAAGAGATGTGCATAGTGACGAATTGATAAAAAGGTCTTCCTTCCATTGGTTCACTCAACAAATGGCCGCCATGGACAGTGCTGCACTGATCTGGATGCCTGCACCGCAGGCAGAGGATTAACCATATGAGCCACGGCGCCGGCCCTTCTTCCATCTTCTTCTACTCTTTCTATCACTTCCTCTCTGCCTCTCATAAATACTTTTTCTAAAAACATGCTTAAATAAGGTTAAAATAAAAAACTCTTAAGACATATTTCACAAGCCACATGAATCACTGATAACTGAAAGATTTACAAATTCTTAGAAATTTAAAAACACACTTCTGGTTGAAACATTTAAGAATTCAAGAATTTTCATGTGAAATTTAAATATATTTTAAATTAAATTAAATATTACTTATCAAAATTATTGATATGATTTAAAATCAAAGCCAATAAGAAAGTTTATGGGCTAAAAGGCAGAAATGTGAAACAAAGACCTAAATTCAATAACGGAATCTTCCCTGTTAGGAAATAAAGGAAATAAGAGTAATTTAATTCTAAACCAGTAAATGGAAAGGGACAAAGGAAATTAGAACAAAATTCAATGACACATAAAGAACAAAAATGGAAGTGTCAATAAAAGCACAAGTTAGTTCTTTGAAAATCTGTGCCATGAATTTGATGAGTTAGATGAAATGAACTAAATTAAAATGGGTAGGGTACCAAAATTTCTGCAAGGAGAAACGTGTAATCTTAATGAATTCATATCTACTGGGCATATTGAATTAATAATGAAAATAATCACTGCCTTTAAAATGAAACATTGTCCCAGTTGGAAACAATGGAGAGTTCTAACAAATAGGAGGAATTCTACCAAATATGGTTATTTATGATATAAATATTCAAACCCTCCACAATTTCTTTCAGAGAATGGAAGTAGATAAAACATTTATTTTTAACTCCATAAGACAAAAATCAGTCTAATACCAAAAATATAAAAATAAGAACTGGTTTACATGACCTATCTCTACCATGAATAAGGATGAGAAAAACTTTAATGAGATATTAGCAAATCCAAACTAACAATATGAACTTCAATGAGATATTAGCAAATCCAAACTAACAATATATAAAACAGCTACATAAAAAGTAAGCAGGAATGGTACCCAGTCTTCAAGGCTATTTAAAAGTTTACATACTAATCAATATAATCTAGCATATACACAAGATAAAACAAAATAATCAGATGATCTTAGTAATTGATGCACACAAAATTTAACACTGTCAGAAAAAATGTCTAAAAGCAATACATGGGACTTTAAAATTGATAAGCAATATCTGTAAAACATTTCAGCTATTTTGGTGCTTCAAAGTTGAGAAACTTGAGCATTTGACCCTGTAAGATCAATAGCAAGGCAAGGAAGTCCTCTCATAACTCCTTTTCAAGATTAAATTGGGGAGCTGACACTGTGGCTTAGCCAGTAAAGCTGCTACCTGCAGTGCCAGCATTCCATATGGGAGCCAGTTCAAGTCCCGGCTGCTCCACTTCTGATCCAGCTCCCTGCCATGGCCTGGGAAAGCAATAGAAGATGGCCCCAGTTTTTGGGCCCCTGCTCCAACGTGGGAGACCTGAAATTAGCTCCTGGCTCCTGGCTTTGGATCATTGCAGCTCCGGCCATTTGTGGCCATCTGAAGAGTGAGGCCAATGGTTGGAAGACCTTTCTCTCGCTCTTGCTCTCACCCTCTCTGCCTCTCAGTAACTCTGCCTTTCAAATAAATAAATAAATAAACTTTAAAAAAAAGATTAAATTGAAATTCCAAGGAAAATACATGCAAATCAGAAAAAACAAATAAAGCTGTCTTCATTTACATATTACATGGCTATTTGTACAGAAAATTAAAGAAAATATATAGGAAAATAAAGGTCGTGGCACTAAAAAGTAAATGTAACCAATTCACAGGGTTAATATACATAAATCAAAGTAATTCTTACATATATATGCAATAAACAACTAGTTTGAAATTTTACACAATACAATTTGTATCAGTACTTATAAAAGGAGTTATCAATTTAACAAAATATGAAGAATTATATGTAGACAACTAAGACACTCATGAAAGATATCAAAGATGATCTTTATACACGTCAAAATAATCTGTATCCATGGATTGTAAAGATTGGTATTGTTAAGATCTCAATTCTTCCTAACTTCATGGAATCTCAATCAAATGCCAGAATACTACCTTGTAGATATTAAAAACTGATTCATTTGGGAAAATAAAAATACATATAATAACCAAGACAATGGTAAAAATAACAAAGCTGAAGTACTCACACTGCTTGACTATATGACTGATGTCAATAAAAATAGTGTGAAATTTATAAGAATAGACATACAGATTAGTGCAACAGAAGAGAGGCCAGAGAAGCAGAAGAGGTGCCAAATACAGTTCACTGAAACTTCACAAAGCACCAAGGGCCAATTGATAGAGAAATAATGGGCTTTTGGCAAATCATGTTGGAAGAAATTGATATCTAAATACAAAAAGCAAAAAAAAATCTGTGGAACAACAGTCTTTTTACTTTTTCCTTATCGAATCTTTATTAGTGGGACAGCTACAATGTAGATTAAAAATATGTTATCTCAAAAATTCAGAAAGAAAGAAAAAAAGAAAGAAGGAAGGAGGGAAGAAGAGAAATGCCATTATTGTCTTAGTATTGTACTCAGAACTAATTCAAATCTATTCTATTTGTGTTAATGTCACTTTAACATGATAATTGATGGGAAACATAAATTACAAAAATTCTTTCAAAAAAAATAAATAAATACTAACCAAAAATATATCATAGGCCTCATATAAAATGGAAAGCTACAAATTTCAGGAAAAACATTGGAGTTTTTAAATAAGTATTTGACCTTTGGTTTGGTAAGCATTTAATACAAAACTTAAGTCATGAGTCATGAAAAAAAAATAGATATTTTTAGCTTCATAAAAATGTAAAACTTCTGCTCTGTAATACAGATGTTCTTAAGAGAATGAAAAGAAAAAAGACATACAGAAAGAATATTTACTAAACACATAAAATATAAAGTATGCCATGACACTTTAAAACTCACTATTAACAAAATAAACAACCCAATGAAATATGGGCAAGAGATTTGGGCAGACACCACATCAAGAAACCAAACAGATGGTCAATAGGCGTGTGAAAAGATGTTCAATATAATTTGTCACTAGGAAAATGAAAATCAAAACAACCAGATATCTATTTTGTATCTGGTACCCAGGTACTTCATTGTCCTTTTTACATTAGGGTTTGCTTTATTTTCCTGTAGATTCTCTTGCTCTCCCTATTTTGATGGTCATATCACAAGAAGAGATAACTTGGGCTTCCAAATATTTATTGTCACAATTGACTCAGGTTGGATGGTGAATCCAGAATAATATTAATTATGAGTAACTAGTAATCATATTTTATCTAATTTAATGAAAGTGCATTTATAAGATATTTGTCATGATTCCTTATATGACTTGAAATATACATCACATTCTCCAGTAATTCTGAATATATACACATATGCATACATTTAATCAAATTTTAAAATCTTTCATGTATTCCTTTTTTAAAAGCTTTTATTTAATGAATGCATTTTCCATAGGTACAACTTTAGGAATATAGTGGTTCTTTTCCCCATACCTGCCATCCCACCCTGACTCCTGTCCTACCTCCTACTCCCTCTCCCATCCGATTCTTCATTATGGTTCATTTTGTTTAACATTATATACAGAGGACCAACTCTATGCTAAGTAAGGATTTAAACAGTTTTCACACAAACACACACACAAAATATAAAGTGCATTTTGAGAACCAGTTTTGCAGTTAATTCTCATAGTACAACTCATTAAGGACATAAGTCCTACATGAGGAGTAAGTGCACAATGACTTATGTTGTTCAGCTAACAATTAACACTCTTATTTATGATGTCAGTGATCACCTGAGGCTCTTGCCAAGGCTATGGAAGCCTTTTGTGACCACAGACTCCATCAGTATTTGGACAAGACCATAAGGAAATTGGACGTTCTTGCCTCCCTTCAGAGAAAAGTACATCCTTCTTTCATGGCCCCTTGTTTCCACTGGGGTCCCATTCACAGAGCTCCTTCAAGTATGATATAGGATACTTTTTGCCCCAGTGTCTTGGCTTTCCATGCCTGAAATGTTCTCACAGGCCTTTCAGTCAGACCAGGAAAACTTAAGGGTTGATTCTGAGGTCAGAGCGTCATTTTCTAGGAGTCTGTTGTGTGGACTGCTTCCCGTATTGGACATTCCCTCCTTTTTAATTCTATTATTTTTTTCCAGGCACTTGATGTTATTTATATGATCTCTTTGATACTTAACCCTATCTATATATTCATCTTAACACTTAATATGATCACTTTAACAATTAAGATGGCATATTACCACCAATTTTAATTGGATTGGAGTTCCATGATAAATTTTTAAACTGTACCTTTAGAAGTAAGTCTGTAGGACTATATGCAGTACTACACAGCTTTACAGTTATAAACTACCTCATCCCTCTCTTATTCCCCTCTTATTTTTTCATGTATTCCTTTTTCAATAAAGTTTTTTAATTTAAAAGATAAATGTATTATGATAATATAATACATATAGTGCTTTATAAACTTCACACTCCAGAAAATACATCTCAAGCTTTCAAAGTGATATTGTTGAGTCATTTTGGCTTTATTTGCAACAAGGGCAAGTTTCCCCATGAATCTACGTATATAGAAAGAGAGTGCATTTAATTTCTAGGTATATATAAGTAGCTAATATTCATATCTAAAGGAACAAATAATTTTTTGGTACCCAAAATCCACTGGACAATGGATAACAAATAGAAATATGCAGTTCCTGCTAGTGGAAATGCTGTTCAATTAGTACATACATAAAATTGCTCAAGCTCACTAAAAGATATAGAATTGCAAATTCAAATGGTAACTCAGTATTTTCTACATGGCCTAGAGAACAATGTGCAGAATAATGCAGTGCCATGCTTTGTGGGTTGAGGTGTAAATTAATGAAACCCCTAAGAAATGTAACTTCTTTCAAATAATGTTTATATTCAGATTTAAACTTTAATTTGGGGAATTCATTACTATAGAAAGTTACAAAGTTAAAATAAAAAATTGTTCATTACTGGATGTTTATTATAGAGATTCAAAATAGTATCTGTGTGTATCAATAAAATTTGTTTAATGAAATTGAGCCAGTCCCTAGAGGACTGACTTCCTGTTTGATAGACAAGAGCATTTGTTCCCACCTGCTTCTTCGCTTCCTGATCTTGTATCTATGTTCTGAGTCACATACTGTCTTTTAGCCCATGATGTGTGAGCACTCACAATGCTCTGAATTCCCAAGTGTGGTTAGGAAAATTCACTTGCATTTGTGACGTCCATAGTCAGATCATTCCCCGAGGATTATTCGCTCTTTCAGCCTAGATGCCAGTGTGAGAAACATTAAAGCTAATTGAGCTAAGAAGAATCAGCCAGGCACAGGGAGAAAAGATAGCACATGGTTTCACTTAGATGCAGAACCATTAAATAGTCAAACACATAGAAATAAAGATGAGAATGGTGGTCACCAGTGGCTGAACAGAAGGTGAAGAGATGACGGAGATGATGGTATAAGGTACTGATTGATGGAGACAAGGCTGCAGTTAGAAAGGAGAAATGGTATCTGATGATCTATCAAACAGCACAGTGAGTATAGTTAATAGTAATGCATGTTTCAAAATAGCAAAGGGAATATTTTAATTACTTACCACATTGTGTCCATTAAATATACATAATTTTTGTTTCATTAAAATGAAAATTTTAAAAAATGGCTGTAAACTCAGGCCGGTGCCATGGCTCACTTGGCTAATCCTCCACCTGCGGCACTGGCATCTCATTTGGGCACAGGGTTCTAGTCCCGGCTGTTCCTCTTCCAGTCCAGCTCTCTGCTATGGCACAGGAAGGCAGTGGAGGATGGCCCAAGTGCTTAGGCCCCTGTTCCTACATGGGAGACCAGGAGGAAGCACCTGGCTCCTTGCTTTGGATCTATGCAACGCTGGCCATAGCAGCCATTTGAGGGGTGAACCAACGGAAGGAAGACCTTTCTCTCTGTCTCTCTCACTTACTCTGTCAAATAAAGAAAAAATTAAAACAAAAATGGCTGTAAACTCAAGATTAAGATTGAAATTCTTATGATTCAAATGATAGAAATCTAAGACACTAAAAGTTTCTGTTGCTGGTAGTGACGCTATGACACCAATGTTTGTTCTGGGTGGTCAGGCAACTATTCTGATTGGACAAGGCTCGTGCTGGTTATTGATTTTTCTTCATGCATCCCTATGATGAAATATGATTTAATATCATGAGGAAGGAGCTTTCTATATGATTAATGGAAGTATTATCATGATTCATTTTAATGTGATAAAAATAAGATGTAGAAATATGTGTGCCTTTATTTCTGAATACACATTTGTATGCACTTATGTGCGTTAGTAAAGAAAATTTCTGAAAATATATATGACATTGCCTGCAATCACTCATTCTGTAGTGATTGAGCTGAGCTAATACCTCACTCAATCTGTAGTGATTGAGTTGTTATTTATTAAATAACACATAATAAATATGTGATTTATTCCTTTTATACCTTTCAAAAATTGAAGCTCGTGAGTACATGATTATTTCAATAAAATGTATAACATTTTAAAGCTAAGAAAAAGAAAAAGCAATAAAGCATTCAATTTGGCTAGGAATCGTTAAAGTTTTAATAAGATAATTAAAAGTAATCAGTGACTATCTTAGCTGTACTATCTAGATTTCAGTTTATACAACTTGCTGTGAAAGAGCTTGGTTGAGATCTGTCTTGATTTCTCTTTAATAATATAAAATCCTAGTTGGCATTTACTTAAATTTATTAAAAAATTAATATGAGCCAGGAATTTATAGAGAACTTAACATGCATTATCTTATTTATTTATTTTAGGCAAATATATTGAAACATACAGGGTGTTGGCAGAAAATCATTCAGTGGTATGACTTATCTTGCCACAACCTTGAAGGTATAATTTTAAAATTATGAACATATATTTCATAACTAAGCCTTTGGCCCAAAAATAAAGCATTATTTAGCACATTTGTTAGAGATCAATAATAAAAGGATTTTGAACATTAAAAAGATCAAGTTATAAAATTAAACAGCCACAACCCTTGCTTATCTAGAATCCCTTAGTGTTGAATAAAGAGGCATCTGTTTAGAACTAGTCACTTATTACAGCAATCAGAAGAGATGGGCAGGTGCACCTGGCAGAGGTGGCAGCAGAGCTGATGGGACAGGGGCCAGGCCTGACAGGACAGGGGCCAGGCCGGTCAGGTGAGCATGTCCAGAGGCAGCAGCAAGAAAGTGCAGAGCAGGCAGGCTGTGAGGCAGGTGGTTGGGCCCAGGTCATCTCTTCTTTGGTCTTCCACCACATGCACTGTGGTCTTAGGAGGCCCTTGAGACCTACCCTGCCAGCCATATTGTGGGTATCCTTAGTAGGGGTATCCCTGAGGAGGTGGGAAGGGCACCCCTATAGATCCCATTGGTTGTTGTGGATAAGATGGGTTTGGGGCTGTTGGACCATAGCCCAGATATGGTGGAGAGTTTTCTGGGTTCATCAGAGACCTCTCCTTTCTTCCAGGGGGCTGGGCATCTGAGGAGACCTTCACATTATCTTATTTAATACAGTACCTTTTAACTTAGGTGTATGAATAGCCCAGGTTTACAGATACTTTTCAATATCAAAGAATTTTTTGAATATGCTTATTAAATTGCAAATCAACCACTTTCCTCCCAACTCTTAGTCCTGGTGATTATGTTACCTGACATTGTAATTTATTTTCTATTGCTTTTATCTTGAAACCATTTAAAGCATAAAGATAGATAAATAGCACACAGAATATTGGTATTTCCTCACCAGTGTAATGCCTCCAACACTGACTCAAAAGATCTCAGTACCGCCGGCGCCGTGGCTCACTAGGCTAATCCTCCGCCTTGCGGCACCGGCACAACGGGTTCTAGTCCCGGTCGGGGCACCGATCCTGTCCCGGTTGCCCCTCTTCCAGGCCAGCTCTCTGCTGTGGCCAGGGAGTGCAGTGGAGGATGGCCCAGGTCCTTGGGCCCTGCACCCCATTGGAGACCAGGATAAATACCTGGCTCCTGCCATCGGATCAGGGCGGTGCGCCGGCTGCAGCGCGCCTACCGCAGCGGCCATTGGAGGGTGAACCAACGGCAAAAGGAAGACCTTTCTCTCTGTCTCTCTCTCACTGTCCACTCTGCCTGTAAAAAAAAAAAAAAAAAAAAAAAAAAGATCTCAGTACAAGAGTATCCAAAAGAGGAACACACTCCAGCCAAGTATCACATATTTCTGTTTCCATCTGATGACACACAGGCCATGTGCTTGGGGTCTGCAAATCACAGAAGTGAGGCGAGTCCTTCACTGCATCCTGAGGTGGCACAAATGTGGAATCGCCTCATTAATGGTGCTTTCATCCCACGGTGCCTCCTGTGGAGATTCTCCAATATCTTTTCAGAATCCCTTTTAAATTAGCACACATTCTGATGGGATTTATTTTGAGACTGTAAAATTGTGTTTCTTATTCTACATACTAGTTTTAGCATCATTTATTATTGTGTTTTTATCAAGATGATTATCTATGAGAATTTTTTTAATGAGGTGAAAGTCACACAATGCATATTGATCACTTTAAAGGTAAAATTAAGTGTCATTTAGGACTGGTAGAACAGTCACACATTCTGAGAATAACACCTCTGTGCAGTTCCAGTCATTTTCATCATGCTGACATGAAACCTCAGAACTGTTAGGCAATAACATCCCATTCTCTCCTTCCCTTGGCAAACACTGATGTGTCTCTGTCTCTGTAAGTTGACCTGTTCTGAATATTTCATAAAGCACAATCACACAACAGATGACCTGATGTCACATATTGTTTGCATATTACTTCTTTCAATTAGCCTAATGTTTTTGAGCTTTATTCTCTTGTAATATTCTCAGCATCCATATAGATAGATAGATAGATAGATCAGTATGCATATATATTTCACAGCATTTATCCACCACTTGTTGATAGACATTTGGGTTGTTTTCTCCTTTTGATTGTTGTAAATAATGCTGCTACAAACTAAAAACATTCACATAAAAGTAACTATTAGATCTCCACATTCATTACCTAGAAATGAAATTCCTGGGTCATATGCTGTTTTTTAAGGAACCACCAAAGTGTTTCCTGAGTATCTACACCATTCTCTCTAGCAATGCAGGAAGTGCCCAAATCCTTCACATCATATTAATACATGATTATTTTTCTTCTTTATTTTAGCCATCCTGATACGTTTTATTTAAGGATTTATTTCTTATTTATTTGAAAGGCAGAGTTAGAAAGAGAGGAGAAGAGACAGAAAGAGATTGTCCATACACTGGTTCACTCCCCAAATGGCTGCAATCGTCAGGGCTGGGCCACACTGAAGCCAGGAGCCATGAGCTGTGTCAGTCTCCCACATGGGTTCAGGGGCCCAAGGACTTGGGCCACCTACTTCTGCTTTCCCAGAAGCATTAGCAGGGAGGTGGATTGGAAGTGAGCAGCTAATCTTGAGCCGGAGCCCATACGGGATGCCATTATCAGAGTAGAGGCTTAATTCACTACACCACAAGGTCGGCTCCCAAACATGTTTACAGTGACATCTCATGGTGATTTTACTTTGCATAATATTGAATATGTATCTGTGTGATTTTTCATAATTCTTAAATTTTCATTAAAGGAATGTCTATTCAAGTCCTTAAACTTTTTTGTCATCAATTATCATGTTAAATGTGATATTAACACAAATAAAGCAGATTTGATTCAGTTCATAGATGCAATTCTAAGAATATAATGTATAAAGAGAGGAAGGGAAGTATCATTACATTCTTAGAGTACTTCCCTCCTTTCTTTTCTCTTTCTTGTTTCTTCCTTTTTTCTTTCTCTCTTACTTTAAAAAAAAAAAAGATTCATTTATTTACTTGAAAGAGCTACAAAGAGAGAGGGAGAAACAGAGAGAGAGAGAGAGAGAGAGAGAGAGAGAGATCTTTTATCTGCTGGTTCATTACCCAGATGGCCACAATGGCCAGGGTTGGAACAGGCCAAAGCCA